>NC_056739.1:1298640165-1298657665 GCF_019279795.1 Protopterus annectens
ACCAAATTTTGAAGCATCACAAGAACGAGTTACTGGTTTGTGAATATCATGAAATGTGAGAATTGGTGGACTGGCAATTCTGTTTCAAGACATCAAGTGCTCTTTGGTGTTGTTCTAACCAGGACCAGTATACATCTTTGCATGTCATCTCTCTGAGTGGTGCTGAAACTTGGCTTAAATCTGAAATGAACTTGCCTAGGTAGTAAACCATACCAAGAAAACTTTGTAGAGCTTGAACATAGTCTGGAGCTGGCATCTCAAGAATTTCTGTTTGCTTGGAAGGATCTGGTCGGAAGCCTGAACTAGTAACCAAAGGACCAATATAACTAAATTCTTGTAGCCTGAACTTGCACTTCTGAGGATTCAGCTTAAGAGTCACTTCATGTGGTCTTTCCAAAACTTTCTTATGGTTTTTGTCATGCTCAGCTTCACCATTACCTCCTACTAGAATATAATTTACTTTAATAGCAGATGGATATCCAGAAAAAAATGTTCCATGGCATGCTGGAAGAATTCACTGGCAGAATTTATCCCAAATGGCATTCTCAAAAATCTGTACCTCCCAAAAAGAGTACTGAAAGGGGTTAGCAATGAAGATTTTTGGTCAAGCAAAATTTGCCAAAATGAACTCTTTCCATCCAAAACAGAAAAAAACTGTGGCATTTGTCATAAGAGCAGCGACTTCTTCACCTGTATGCATTGGATCATAATGTCTTTTCAGTGCTTTGTTCAAATCCCATGGATCAATACATATTCTGATATCATCTGATCTTTTCTTATGAGCTACCACCATGGAGGATACCCATTCAGTTGGTTCATCAACTGGACAAATTACACCTTGCTGCACCATTTTATCTAGCTCAGCTTTGACTCTGTTCTGCATAGCTACTGGAACTTTCTGGGCTGCACTCACAAATGGGCTGACTTCAGGGTCTAACTTCATGGAGTACACAACTGGGAGTTTTCCCAGTTTGTCTTTGAAAAGATCAGCATAGGTAGAGAAAATAGAATGGGTGAAATTAGAACAGTGGTCTTTTAAGCTTATATGGTGGACATAATTATTTAATGAAAGTAGTCCCATTTTCAAACTGTCTCTAAAGCCTAATAATGACTGTACTTGCCTTTTAGCTATGTAAAATTGTAAGTCATAGATGTTCCCAGCAGAGGAACATGAAAGCACTACTGAGCCTTCGGTTTGAATTTCTTCACCACCATAAGCAACACGCTTCACATACTTTGTCAAATCAAGCTTCTTACCAGCACATACTCTAGCAAATGTTTCTGCTAACATAACAATGCACTTTGAACTTGTGCCAGCTTTGAGATCTATGGGACTTCCATTTATTCGAACAGTACAAAATACTTCATTCTTTGCCCATAAATTTACTGCATTGACTATTTCATTAAGCACAGACACACCATCGAAATATGCTTTGAAATGGTTGTATTCTGTGAAATAATTGTATCATAATACTGCACAAACTTGCGAGCAGTCTGTATACCATGGATATCTCTAATAGCCTTAATTAATGTGAAAAATTAGTACATAACAAAAAAATGTAGTCATTTTTGTATTTATTTCAAATATTTTCATCAATATGTCCCAGTTTCAGACATTTCATTTAGCTAGAAATTCATTTTGAGTGTTCTGAGTGCTTTGTTTTATATTCTTCGAGTAAGAAATCATTTAAGCAAGTTTTAGTGCCTGGAAGTCGTTTCTGACCTGTTTTTGTGAGTTGTAGGGATGATCAATTCCTCTATATTCCTCCATCATTAACTGAGTGCCTCTTGGTCTTGATTCTGCATCCCATTCTGACACCATGTCACTCGTCCTATGTTACGATTCAAGGGAAACAGGTGGGGTAGTTCGTTTATATACTTTATTGTATAGAACCACATCAGGATGGATAGCATTAATATAATATATAAACTAACTGATTAACTAACAGACCATTACATACATGCATGCTTACATCTCAACAGCTCTCTATAAAATGGTAGTCTGGCACATGCTCAGTATTTATACACATATGTAAACCCATGGAAAGCTTCTTAAAGGTATACATACATACATACATATGCATACATACTGATCTACAATATTTATCTATCTATCTATAAATATAAATAAGTAAAATTATATATTATATATAGTGTGTGTACATGTACATATATGCAGGGATGAAGAGAGAGAGAGAGAAAATAGATATATACCTGTGATGTGTGTATGTATGTGTGTATATATATATATATATATATATATATATATATATATATATATATATAATATATATATTATATATATAGAGCTGGGTCTACTGCTTTACATCAAAAATATACTTCTTCAAAATAGAGCAGTAGACCCTACACTTCAGCGAAAGTCCACTTAAGCGAAAGTGTACTTTCGCTGAAGTCTAGTTCCCTGGGCTATCCAAAATAAAAAAAAAACACTAAAAAAGTAGTAAGGCAGTATTAGGAGTTGCGCACACAACCAAGTGGACTCGGTGAAGTGGGGTTCAAAGTAGTGAAACTTCAAACATATTGACGAATACCATATAGCTACATGTATATATATATATATATATATATATATATATATATATATATATATATATATGTGTGTGTGTGTGTGTGTGTGTGTGTGTGTGAGTGTATGTGTGTGTGTGTGTGTGTGTGTGTGTGTGTGTGTGTGTGTGTGTGTGTGTGTGTGTGTGTGTGTTATGTGTAAATACATATAGACATATATATTGTGTGTGTACACATGCATATGTATATATAGGGAGAGAGAGAGAAATAAATAGATATTTATCTGCGGTTACAGAGCCAACTGATATTGCCAACATCCTGGCAGATAGGTTCAGTGCTAACTTTAGCCCGCTTCACCCTGTAAAGGGCCCATATCTATAAAGGAAGAATGCAGAGTCCCTGTAATCACATCTATGCAGGTAAAAGCTGCACTTTCTAAAACCAAAAACACAGCATCCAGGGGAATGGACAACATCCCAGGCTGCGTTTTACATGAACTTCAGAACGAACTGGCTCCCCACCTAAGCACCATGTTCAATCATAGTCTCACATCATGCTTTGTGCCCACTGAATGGCACACAGCAACAGTTATCCCACTCCACAAAGGGGGAGCCACCACTGATCCTGGAAACTATCGCCCTATTAGCCTGACGAGCCTGGTCTGCAAGGCCATGGAACATATCATCATGGAACTCATAAACAAAGACATTGGTAACCACCAAACTCTGGACCCCATCCAGTTCGGGTTTGTGAAAGGCAGATCATGCCTTCTGAACCTGATCGGCTTCTTTGAGGCAGTCACCAAAGCCATAGATGGTGGTAAGGTGGTTCACACAGCCTATCTTGACCTTGCCAAGGCTTTCAACACCATCCCATATTCTGGAATTATAACAAAACTCACTAAAGTAGGTATAAATCCCCTATGTCACAAGATGGGTTGCCAAATGGCTCACTGACAGAACCCACACTGTAAAAGTTGCAGACTCCAAATCTGACTTCAAACCAGTGACAAGTGGAGTACCACAGGGTTCAGTAATGGGACCTTTCCTATTTGGCATCTACTTCTCTGAAGTACAGGCTAACACAGAAGGCCTCTGGCTAACAAAGTTTGCAGATGACTACAAACTAGGAGCCATAGTCAAGTCCGCAAATGATGTGGACATCCTACAGAAGGGCCTCACTGAGACAGGTGCCTGGTGTCAGAGGCATGGCCTCAAGCTCAATGCCAAAAAGTGCATTGTCATCCCCTTTGGTAAAAACTCTGCACTCATGATCTACCACATAAATGGCAGTCTACTTAATGATGAATGTGTGATAAGAGACCTTGGGACCCAGGTGGACTGTAGTCTCTCCTTTGATAATCACATCAACACAGTAGTCAGGAAATCCTTCTATGTGGCACACCTCATCACAAAAGGGTTCTCATCAAGGAAAAAAGAGGTCATTGTTCCCCTCTACTCAGCACTCATTAGACCCATTATAGAGTTCAACTCCCCTTTTAGAATGTACCTCACAAGACAT
The DNA here is from genome assembly GCF_019279795.1 of Protopterus annectens. Lineage (NCBI taxonomy): Eukaryota > Metazoa > Chordata > Ceratodontiformes > Protopteridae > Protopterus > Protopterus annectens. The sequence continues at coordinate 1,298,644,213 of NC_056739.1, forward strand.
TTGCAGCAGCTGGAAAGCCACACAAGTACCTCACAAAGAGGATTACTGGCTTCAAACAGATGCCCTACACTGACCATCTCTAAAAACTCCAGCTTTACTCTATAGCATATTGCCTACTCCGAGGAATAAAGCCATGTTAAACCCAGGTCTGTTGGACAAGCTACACCTAAAGAAATCCCAGTCCCTCTGAGCTACACACTCTAGGGACCTAAACCTTGTCACCACAATAGACCACAATAGACAGGACACGCTGGAGGGAAAGATTCCTGCCCCAGAGACTTCCTATACTCTGGAACAAGCTACCCATCTATGCCAAGCAAAGTTCCTCATTAGCACTCTTCAAGAAAAATCTTGATGAGTGGATGGGAAATAGAAAATACACCCCAGGGATCACTTCTGTGGCTCTGCTCAACAGGGGCACAGGAAATTAACTTTCTTGGGTGGCGTAAGCCAGGGAACCTTGTTGGCTAGGCTTACTTAGGCCCTTGGGCAGATAGCCTAGTATCTACCTATGAACGTATGAACCTATGGTGTGTGTATGTATGTATGTATGTATGTATATATATATATATATATATATATATATATATATATATATATATATATATATGTATAAATTATGGTTAAAAATGCAGACATCAGATTCAAACCCACAGGAAACAAATCCCCAAAAAAAACAAATCAACACTCCACTTCTGCAACCACTTGACATTAAACAAACAAAAAACTCTGAACCATAGGAATACCATAGGACATTGTCTGAGCAGTGGTATTCATATGGAAAGGGGTTTTCTTAAGGTAAGGTGCAAGATATGAGTAGGTGGCAGGATGGTACAGAGGGGTAGTAGGTGCAGGCAGATTTACTAAAGCCATGGAAGCCTGAATTGTTTCACAGTAATTTGCATATGACATATGACAAGATGTTTTGCATTAGGTATTCATAGTTTTGTAGCTTTATAATATTTAGAACTCTTAAACACTGCTCTCTCTGAGCTCCTTGTTTAATTTTCCTTTATTTGATAATATTCACATACATGTTCTATTTGTTATAATATTGCATCCAACAATATCAAATTATGCAACACACTGTATTATGCTAACACTGGTGGGAATTCATAAAGGATACTGTGAGGTGTAACCTTTTTGTAGTCATAGGCAGCCCTAACATAGTGCTTTAGCACAAAGCATGCAGTGCTGTGTCAGGCAGTATTTGTGATCATACGACATGATAATGAGGCAGCCTGGGGGAGGGGCACAGACTAATTATTAATGTGCTCTCCTCTCCTGCACTACTTCAGGGAAGGCGTCTATTCTCAAAGTGATTCATGGAATTTCGCAGCTGAATAGATTAACACAGCTGCTCCTTGACAGTCAAGAAGCCATGTTCAATTAATACAGCAGAGGAAGATCTTGGGGTGTTCAGTAGTAAGGCAGTATTAGGAGGTGTGTGCATGAACGTATGCAGGGGGCCACATGTACAAGTACATGTGTGAGTGTGTGTCTGCCTGAGAAACAGCAGTAGGAAAGTTAGGGAGTATGTTGGGTAGGTGTGTGTGTGTGTGTGTGTGTGTGTGTGTGTGTGTGTGTGTGTGTGTGTGTGTGTGTGTGTGTGTGTGTGTGTGTGTGTGTGTGTGTGGTTATGGTTATCATACCTACACACAACCCTAGACTAAAGAGCACAGTCTGCAATGTGGTGGGAGCCGTCGGAGAGGGGATGGAGGAAGCACTAGACACTAGTGATAAGTGTCATGTTATATGACTTAACAGCAAACAGGGGTCAGGGGAATACTAAACACAGACAATTGCTCTGCATAATGTGCCTGAAAATCACTTAAATACAATGGTGGGGGGGGGGGTAGACGCCAGGGAGAAATATATTACATTTCATGCCTTTACAATACATAAAGACATAACATCGACTGGGAGAACCACTGGATACCAGGAATGTCATGGTAATAAAAAATATAAGAAATGAAACATCACACACGTGGGGAAAGAGGATGGAAAGGATTTGAATTCTGCAACCTTACCACTCTAAAACCCACCCCAGCATTAATCCGGTGCACTAACTGATAAGCAAATGCAGCTGTTTTTCATTTATACATATATATATATATATATATATATATATATATATATATATATAATTATGCACAGACACACACATGCACAGGAAAGGCTGGCACAGGTTTACTAGCTATGCCCCCTTCTTGCCAGACTATAAGGTAGTTACGACTGCCACCAGACACTCCTAACAGCTACCTTAAGGCCCTTACAAAGGTACCAAATATACTGAGTGAGATTAATATTAATACAAATGGTAGTTTGACCAAGAGCAAGGCTATTGGAAGTGCCCCACACAGTGTCACCAAATAAATATGCAAATATTTTCAAAACTGAAATATTTCTACAAAAATCAGAAGTGATGAAAGGTTTAAATATATTTAATAATAAATAATAAAAGAACAAGAAAATACTAAGTATATATTTACAGTAACATCAGAGTTCAAATCACAGGAAATATTTAAAATAACACTTAAGGACAGGCTCAGACAAATAAAGAAAAACAATATCTAAACTAAGCTTCACTATATTACTGACTGAATCTAAGAGAATTATACTATTCCTACTTACTTAATAGAGCAAGATAGATGATGTGGTGAATGGTCCTTCTTGTTGTAAGGCCCAAGACAAAATACCGAATGCTCTGTCTCACTAAGACTTCTCAAAATAATATCTAAAATATTCTTCTCCGATAGCTTGCAGAATGTCATCACTACTCTTCATCTGACTTCCCGTTACCATACAAACCCTCATTTCTGGAATCTGGCAGGATTTAGCACCTACGTGTAAAATACACACACAAGGGCTTTTGCTCAGATCTGTGGCAAATTCTGGAAGTCGTAAAGCAATTTCATATATCCATGCTTTCAGAGGAGTAATTAGTTCACCCCAAAGATAATACAGAAAGCATCCTAGTACATAATCTGTGTCTCTGGCTGCATTGAAACCTGTGAGACAGCATCTTTATGGCCTAGCCCATAAAGTAATTTAATTTCAGATATATTTTAAAGTTTGCTGGACCAAGGTTAACCTTCCAGTCACCTCTGTTAAAACATATACATTTAAACAGTTACAATAGTGCATGTACATTTCTGTTCTCTCCAGTAGGGCACACTCTGGATACATTTCTAAATACCTTTTCAGCATAAACATCTGCACAAATCAGTTTAATATGCACATGACATACAGTACTAATACATTTATAATGCAAGCATCTTGTGTAAATCAGTTTGATATTCACAAATGACATATAATTATTACAAAATTCCACCTAGCTATGCTGGCAGTACCTCCCATCGCCACAACTTGATTCAGAGACATGAAAATTAGCCATAATCAGGTTTTCTTCTTTACTGATAATGTGTCACTGCATCACCTTAACAGGGCCGTTTAACCACAACCCTTAATTTTATGTGGGAGCCCTTTAATGAATCCTCTGGTTTATGGTAGCTCTGTTTACTATAATTCCCTCTGGCAGTATATTTAAATGCAGTAATATTGTTTCATTAAGCAATAACCGATGACATTGCTGTGGCATATTGAAGATTTACCTATGGTTGGTGTGGTTTAATCACAAGGGCAAAGCCCGAGTGATTAAATAAAGCCAACAGTGGGTAAATCTTCAGTATACCACAAGCACGGAGTCACTTATTGCTATTATACAATGACATTATTTGAGAAAAAAATGCTTACTTTTCTTAAATAATGTCTTTGTATAATACCTTCTGCATTTTTCCATTATCCTGGAGCTTTGTCTAATGTACTGCGCATGCCTATGGGACTTGTGTTCCCATGGTTACACACTACATCAGTGTTGTGCAAAGGAAGCAATGGAGAAAGGAAGACTGCCATTGTTTTTTAACTGAAAACAAAACAAAAAAAAGAAACCGGGAGACATTTAACATTCGGGAGAGCTGGGACAGACAAAATAAAAGGATAATCAGGTAACTTTCTATAGTTTTGCAGAATATACCTGATTATCCAGTTTACTATCATTTTGTCTAGTTCACTGTAGACGAATTATCGTTTCTATGAAACGTAAAGATGAAATTCACTACAGCGAATGACAAAAATCTCGAACTTGGCAGTAGTGAATGTTTGAATTCGACATAATTTGAACATTCATCACACTTCTGGGAACAGCATTACTGTGCGTTCCACAGTAAAGAACATTTTGCAGGGGGCAAATTCCCCTGCACCCCCCACACCCCCTGCTACTTAGATATACAAACTCCGGGATCGCACTATAGTGAGGGAAAGGGTACATTTCTCAATCCCCACTATAGTGCGATCTGCACATTCACTGTTGTAAATTTCTACATTTTTAAATTTGTTTTTCCGATTCTACCAAATGGTAGTTTCACACTAATGTAAATCGCATAAAGTGCGATCGTAAAAATGATAGTAAACTGATTTTCCTTTTATTTTTCTCTGCACCATCTCCCTCATTAGTTTGAGGTCTTCTGTTTCTTTATTTTGTTAAAAAAGAAGAAAGAAAATTAAAATATTTACGAGATATACTAATGGAAAAAAGTCCAGGTAACCGTACCTTTTTCTGTTTGTATATTCTTGGATTTTCAATGGTCACGATGGTTGGGCTGACCAATCAGCATTCTCGTTTTCGAATATTAATGGACAGTCATTGTATAATTAAAATTATAAAAGTAGTTGCTGTTGCATGTCTATATCATGTAGAACACACACTGCAGAAGTTAAAATAACTGATGCTGAGTAGATTATTACAGCCATCAATAATCTAAGATGAAAAATGCCTAGCATACATCAACATATATACATTTTAATCATAATTTGTCCATCTGGGCATTGGACATCATTGACATGATTGGGTCACAAGCAAAGAAAAGGCATCAGTGCAAAAAAAAAAAACAATTTTTCACTCTTATCAAGTATTTCAGGAATAAAATGTAATTTCTTTCAATTTATAAAATATTGTCAAAAAGAGTAAAACTTAAATTTATTATTTAGCAATTAATTTCATTACCTTAATCAGTATAATCAAATTCTCATTTTCTTCTTTGAGGTGTTACAATGCTTAACAATGTTATTACCAAACAGTGTTGGGAAATTCACCATTATTTAGTGACTTGCTCAAGTCACACTGTTTGCAAATGGAAAATGACAAACAAACCCAACAAGACTACAGAATTAACATTTTAGCAGCTCATGTGTTATACTGCTGTGTAGGATAAAGGTACATTCTTCTGAATACTGACTTTATTTTGCCATTTTAAATTCCTTTTCACTTGCAACATTTTGATTACGAAAGAAGTACAATTAATGAAACAACTGTTTTATATAATCTCTGTCAGTGTTATAAGTAATACCTATCAGCTCTGTCACCAACAATATTTTGTAGGAAAAATGTCATAACATGTAGTTTATTTCAGTAACCCCCTATCATATCATACTCATTTGTGCTGTCAGCTGCAATTCTGAATCTGCAATACATAAGGCTGGCATTGCAGAAGTTATTTTATTTTTTTTTTAACATATTACTTCTGATTCAGCAGCCACCATGCTAATTGCCTTATTTTCAATTTTACTTAATCATTACCTGACTCCCCTTTAGAACAAACACTTCCAGAACCATTTACAGCAAAGTATATATACCGCTTTTAAGGACAATAGAAAGAATATAGAATGGTAGCAATCAGAACCATTTTATAAGTGTGCGTGTGTATGAGGGGGTGAAGAACTACTAAATTTCAATATTATGTACTAAGATATGAGGTTACCCCCAAACTTATTCAAAACTGGTGTCAGAAAAGACTGTTTTGCATTTAGCTGCCAGATATAGTAAAGTGGCTCATCACATATAGTATATCAGAAAAGTCTATGCATGGCTGATCACTTTCCTTACTGTTTCTTTACTGGAAATGGGTCAACTATTTGTTTCTCACATTTGTTGACTAGAGAAGCTTACAGCATCAGGCCAATAGCATAATGTTATCTTCTTGTATAACAAAGCTTGGATAGATTTTACCACATATTATTATTGCCATGAAACACAGATCTTGACCAGCCTCAAGAACCAGAGGCATTTTTTGTTTTATTTAATTTCTATAATTCAAAAGAAGCATTGCAACAAGAGAGCTCTGCACAGATTTAAATTCATATTAGCTTCTCAAAAAGGAGATCAGCTATAGGGTTTCTTCTTCTTTTTCAGAGAAATGTAATGACTGAAACTGAGTGACTACTTAGGTGCTTCTAACATACTGTATGTGTTGTTTTATTACATGATTCTAAGTGCCAGTCTATACATTTTTCTGTGCCTGACAAAGAAAATCATTCATTACTGATTAGCAAGTGTCTGTCTGTCTATCAATCTATCTATCTACTCACCTAGCTAGTTGCCTGTCTACTCACTTGTTTATCAGGTAAGACCTATTAAAAGCCATTCTCCCTTCTCAGCAATGACTTGGACTCATTAATTTCATTGCCAGGCTTCTCATTATCACACATTGTGTGCATGTAGACTGAGAGGATTAGTCTCATAATAACACGATGATGGTTATTAGGACCTTATAGCACTGTTCCTTGTGTTACACTGTACAAGATATAGTTCAAGCCGGAAAGACACTGAAGAAGAAAAATTAACTTTCAAAGAATGTGATAACTGTTTATCTGATAAAACTACTGTCAAAAAGAACTAATTAATTAACATAACTTGACATAACACAGAAGTTTTATTTCATTTTAACTCAAGAAATGATCTTGTCTTGTTTTAAAGATATCAGTCAGTTCACATAATATAATACAAAAAGTGTTCTTTTGAAAGTCATGAAAGTTTCTAAGTTGACACAACATATATATTACCCATTTTCAACAACGTTCATTTTAATATGTTTTTGGGTTTATGTAGTTGCCCCAACATTGTAATGTCTTCAAAGTCAAAAAGAATAGGGGAACATAATCTAAGCTAAACTACCTGATTGCAGTTTATGTTTAGCCTCTTGTGATGCAATGTGAATAGCAAAAAGAATGTATTTTCTAAATATGATGAGGGAATTACTTAAATGATTCTGACGGAAGATGAAATATTCTGTTGGCGGCTATATCAGAAATGTTACAATCATTTGTCTGTACCAAATGCTGCATACTGCAGAACTAGTAATTAATGTTTTGTAGTCAAATAAAATTATTAAACACAAAAAAGCAGAACAAGAAACTCTGTAACATCTAACTGCATGTTCACGGCATACTACATAATACTTACACTCTGGTAATCTGGCAAGGGGGAGGACAACTGTTTAACAAAGTAAAAACAATTTTTTACAGTTTTACATAGAAACATTATCCTAGATGTGTGCTAGTAAAAAAAAAAAAACAATACAAAAGAAGTGATCATATTGAGAAATACAATGGATTGTGAATTGACACTGTAAATATAAATGTATAAGGTCTATATTATAACATCAAAGTCTTAAAACTTCGAATGTTATAATACTGAACCCTATGCATCGAACGCTGAAAATAGCGAAGCTGCAGAAAATCGAACACTTTCCTAGGGAAAGTACTCTGTGGGCCATTTCTGCAGCTTCGCTATTTCCTTGACTGTGGAGCGAAGGTTACGGACTGGGTTAAGGTAAGTGTGCGAACGAAGGTGAGTCTGCGATAGGGACCTTAGGGTTAGGGAGCAAGTAAGGTGAGTGTGTGATAGGGACTTTAAGGTTAGGGAGCGGGTAAGGTGAGTGTGCGATAGGGACTTTAGGGTTAGGGAGCGGGTAAGTTGAGTGTGCGGTAATTAGGGACCTTAGGGTTAGGGTTGGGTTAAGGTAAGTGGATAGCTAGTAGTGTATGTATGGTTTAGTGTAGGGTTTTGTGAAGTGTATGTGTGTGGATTATTTATTTTGGTGTGCTTGTGTTGTGTGTATGTTTGTCGGAACAGCAAATTTATTCCCTGGGAAAAAAATTGCTATTCTGACTGTTCAATTTTCTAGTGTTTCAATCGAATGGGATTGATATTATAACATTCAAAGTTTTAAGACTTCAGTGTTATAATATAGACCAAATGCATATTATTGACAGTTCAATAGTTATAATTCAAATACTCTATATCTGAATTTTAGGGTTCATGATTATCTAATGAAGGAAATTTCTGCAATGGACTATACCATAGAAGAAATATCATCGTATAGCCAAAATAAACTTTTTTTTTCTTTTTTGCAGGGGGTATGCCTCACTGCAACCCTTATGGTGGGAGAGACCAGCTGACTTATATATTCAAAATCCAGAGTCACATAACAGTATGGAAATTTGCAAAGTTAATATTTGCTGAATTCAGATTTCAGGAATCATTCTGTGCAGTAATATCCATTAGACACTTTTCTATCAGTTTCTTGTCTAGCTACCGAATTTAATGGCCATTATTCATGAACTAATGGTTGTGAAGTCATTCATGCATACTTTGGAAAATCATTTTGTTGACAGATACAAAATATTCTTGTGATTTACAAAAGAAATATATAAAAAAAGATTATCTGATTTGCTACCCTGACCACACCCCCACAAACACTCCCCTAAAGTATGTTTGTATTCACATTCCCTAGGATTCAGCAAGCTCTGCATGGCATGCAGGAATAGTGCAAGAGCTGCTACACGCAATATGGCAGACGAGCAATCCAGGAACAAGCTCCTGGGATGTGCATGGGTGCTCCTACACTATTCTTGCACGGACACAGCTCTTGTATGCTAATTACCCCATTTGCTGGTGAAAACCATGCAAATGAGGTGAATTAGTGATCCATAAAGCAGGCAGGCATCTGTGCAGGAATAGTGTAACCTGCAGAAATGTATTCAGCTACTAACCGAATACATTTCTGCAAATTACAAAATGGAGGCATGACAGCTTGAAAGAAAGCATGTATTCAATGTAGTAGGCATGTCAATGGTCAAATATATGGCCAATAGCATGGGAAATAGTTGCAAAATTATAAAAAATAATGGGGTTTTTTTTGGCCGATTTCGGCCATTTAAGTGTAGGTAGCAGTGCTCAAACAGCATTGGTCCGAAAATAATTTAAAAAGCTGGAAATAAGCTTTTAAACCAAAATCAGCATTCTGCCATAATAGTCAATGGCATGCATAAGTCAACAATATGGAATAGTGGTTGCTAAGGGGGAAGGCTGAGTGTCAGTTTTGTAACCATACACTACGAGTCACTTTTATGCAAATGAGGGGATAGATACTGAATCACAGATTTCCCCTCAGTGTTAGCTTGCACCCAACCGTGTAGGTGCAGCAACACCATGGTATAAGCCTAAGAGGTAGATTACCTTATAAGGGGGATTATCATGCATGCTGTAAGCTTACTGGAGCTCTGTGGCCATTGTTTGCCCTTAGCTAAGCACAGCTAAGGAAGGGGGGGTGTCTGAGGCTGCCTAGCAGTGTTTACATTGCCTAAATGGGTGTGCGTGCTGCACACCAGGTTTTATACAAAAAAAAAGAAAAAAAAACAGGAAATAGCAGTTCTGTTCACATCCGAGCACAGGGCATGAGTGCCGCGCCTCGGGGCTTAAACGGAAAGGCAATGGGAAGGGAAAACAGCAGTAGGAAGGCAATCAAGGAGAACTAGCATAGCTGGTAGGTGAAATATATCAGAGTCAGCCAATTACACAGACAGCAGCCCAGCCCAGCACACTACTATAAACTATGCAAACACCTTTCACTCTGTTTTTTTCCCACAAACTCTACACCACTAGTGTACACAGATGGGGAAATTTTACCTGACAAAACTAACAAAATGATAGAGGCTGCCGTCACTCTCATACATCAATATGCGGAAGAGGCTAAGGGTGGTGAGGATGAGAATGCTGACAACCAACCCACAGTGAGTAGAAGGAAAAGACTGTACAGACCCAGGGTAACCTACCAGATGTTACATGAGATGGAGATAGTGGAGTGCTATAGGTTGGACAGGGACATCCTACAGCAAATTGTTGAGCTGTACCAACCACACCCCACACACACAGAACCAACAGAGGGGAACTAATCTCAGTGGATACCAAGGTATGTGTAGGCTTAAGAATACTAGCCACAGGTACCTTCCAAAGGCCAACTGGGGATATCATGGGGATCTCACAGGCATCAGCATCCAGGGTACTCCACCAGTTCCCGGATGCCAGGTCAGCACATGCCGGTGAGCACATACATTTCCTCAACACCCATGAGGCATTGACCAACAATATGCATTTCTTCCACCAAAAGCAGAATACCCTGAGGTAGTGGGTGCTATAGACTGCATGCACATACACATCAAAGCACCATCTGGTGAGCAGGGTAGAGTCTACATAAACCGCAAGGGCTTTTCCTACATCAACTGCCATGTCGTGTGCAATGTCCAGGGCATTATCATGAATGTGTGTGCTGACAGCCCTGGAAGCTATCAAGACTCCCACATCTGGCATATGACACAGCTTTACCAGAGATATGCCAGTGGGGACATCCCATATGGCCACCTAGTGGGGGATGCTGGTTACGCACTGGAGCCATGGCTGATGACACCCATCAGAAATGCACACACACCCGAACAAGAACTCCATAATGAGGCACACACACAAACCAGAATCATAATAGAGCATGTGTTTCGGATACTCAAGTCACGGTTCCGGTGCCTGGACATATCGGGTGGAGCCTTGCAGTACTCTCCAGCTACATGTACACATATTTTCATTGTAAGTGCCATGCTACACAATATGATCCTGCAGAAACAGCTGCAGCATGAACAACACGGGGCAGGGCCACACAGCCCCCCATCATTGCCAAGGCCAGTACAGGCATAAAGTGACTCGGAGGAGGAACAACCTGAGCCTGCCCATGTAGGCAGAAGGAGGTGTGCCCAGTATGCCCAGGCTTTGGCAAAGAGGCAATACATTGCACATACACTGATATGGTAGGAACCCAGGGAATGACACCTCTCTCTGTCTTGCACATACAGTAAAAGGGATACCAAACATGACACTACCTGTGCTTTACCATGTATAGGGAGTGTACTATGTGCATCTGACATAGTAAGGCCTCCAGCACCATCCTCAATACTGGCACAGACACAAGGTATGTCACTCTTCCTATCAACTGCTGAATGGAGTAGTATGTTCTGCTAGTTGTATCTATGGCATGGATGTGAGAATGCAAGGGAATCTGATGGCTGAATGGGATGGCAGCAGATAGTAGACACCTATATGGGCAGCATGAAATCCATAACAAATACTAGTGTCAACAAAGTAGGTAGTATTAGACAAGGTGACATATCCCACTGCAGTACATGTGGTGGCTCAAATATGTGTCCATAGGACACACACATGCATGTCAGTGAGGCTCCCATATGCAACAACAGCCTCAGCCAGCAGGACAGGTGTAGACGACCATAAAGAAAGGTTGTGCTAAGGCCTCCAATTGATGGCAATGGTGAACAGCCCCTCTCCAGACCTACACAGACAGACTAAAACAGGTCAGGCAGTTGTATGTTAGTTCTGAAGGGTAAGAAGTCTGAAACTGAAATGTAGGTCAATAAAACCTAAGATCTGTACTCTACTGATATGTCTCTAGTCTGCATGACAGGTCAGAATACAAAATGAAATGGAAGCCAACAGAGTACCTGAAATACCAGTACAGTCATAGCAAATGTTTACAGTTGTCAGGTGTGTCCCCCACCCCCCACCACAATCCTATGTAGAAATGCAGTAACATGTACATGTGGGTTTAATAACAGTGGAGCACAGATCACCTGAGCTGGCCAAATTTACAGGATAGATTGTTCCATGTGTACAATATACAGGGGTCTGTGTGTTAGGTTGTTGTGTGTTGTATATGGTGTGGAAGTGGGCAGCATGTAGGAATGGAGGGTTGAGTCTCGGTGGTCTATGGCCAGTACTGTCGATGACAGGGCCATGTTCTGCAACTGCAGTGCCAACCACAATGCATCCCAGCAACACCTAATTCAACAGTCATCCATACTCACTATTCAGATGACAATATCTGTCACCATCTGAAAAATGGGCATGCCATGAATGTGGGCCCAGACATATACACAGTACACATGTGGAAGTACCCTAGACAGAGTACATACAATTTAACTGTCAACTGCACACACCTTTGGAATTGTACATACAGGTTAGCACCACATTAGTTGTCTGTGTAGTATGGAATACTGATGTAGTCTGGCCAATCACTGCCAGACCACAAAAGGCACAGTTATGAAGTAATGAGAGACTGCCTATATCCCCGCACAAGGCAGCATAAGGGGAATGTCCCAGGTATATCTGTGAGCCAGCTGCAAGAAGCTTCCATATCATACATGCACTCAGCTCACCCCACCATCAGCCACAGGGCTATCACAGGTCATATATCTGCTGTTGGGAATGAGTGCAGTATGACCCCCACTTCCATATGGGAATACCCACAGAATGCAGCATGCTGAAGAGGTGTGCCATGCAGGTGTGTCCCTAGCTCCCTAGCTGTAAGCAGCACTCTGCCAGCATCCAGAACAATCCATTAATATGGACAGGAACTATTGCCATTAACACAGGGGAATCCAGTGGCTCGCAGCCCGGGACTGTAGGAGTGACAGAATGCACTGGCCTGCTACAGATGGCCTGCATCACTAGCAAATGCCCTACAGTCCTCTGTCAAAGGCCTGGCCTCAACCGTACTGACAATGTATGTTATCTCATGGGGTCCCAACTAAAAACATGACACAGTCCACAGAACACAATTGCAAGGCCATGTCGACAAATTCCACTAGCATGCCCACCATCTCCTACTGCATGAACTGTGGATCAATGCCTAAATACCACTGGGATGAACGGACAACTATAGGGATACTTCTCTAGTATTGCTCGCATAATGTTAGGAAGAGGATAGTCTAACAGAGTGGGGGGGGGTGTAGAAGCATGGATGCCATGGAGTGTGTGTGAAGTCTGAAATTCTGGTTTGTGCCCATAGTACCCCTGCCTGCAAACCCAGTAATGGGTGGCTACAAGCCTGCTTGTAAACCACAATGTGAAGGGGAACTAATGAGATATATGAGCCCTGCCTCTAGGTAACCTGGGTGAATCTGTATATCTGAGAGGTATGGCCACAACAGGATATGGCCATTCTGTTATGTCAATAGATATACAAGCAGGGGATCCTCAGCCACCACAGTACCAAAGTGCTGGACCATTTACACAGACCCATCAGCAAGTGTCTGCAGCTACCACTCCAGAATGGCATGAGTGTGCAAGAATATGTAGGCTGCAGACCACAATACTGGACATAGCTTCATTCATCTTCTATTTCCAAGGAAATAACTGTGAGCAAATAAGTATTTCTGTCAGTAGTTGATGACATAATACATCACAGTGTAAAACTGTACATATGTCTGAATATCT
>NC_056739.1:1298667665-1298677665 GCF_019279795.1 Protopterus annectens
GCAGTAACAGAAACCTGGTTCAAGGCTCCCGAGAGCACCCGAGCACTACCAGGTTATACCTCATACCATGCTTTTCGGCCCCAAAACTTGGACCGAAGCACAAAAGGAGGGAGTATCAATATTCACAAAGATACCCACACCTCCAGGTTGGTGGCACAGCACGAAGCATCAGAGACTATCCATGTGCAACTAACTGTGGGTAAAACTGCCTTCCAGTTTATAGCCTGCTACAGACTACCCTCCCAAACACAGGAACCCCACTTGGCCTTCCTGAGAATACTGGAAAATATGAAGGTCTCTCCAAACACCATTATATTGGGTGACTTCAACTACCCAAACATAGACTGGGAGCATTACTCTAGCTCCAACACCCTAGCCCAAAGGTTTCTAGATTTTATAAACTCAAATGCTATGGAACAACTTGTTACCACTCCCACAAGAGGGGAAAACATACTGGACCTGATCATCACCAACATGGGGACACTATGCTCCAGACCAGAAGAGTATCCCTCACTGGTAAGATCAGACCATAAACTAATCTCACTGGATATTCACATCCCGACCCCACCCCCTGCCCAGAAAACCACAGTGAAAAAATTCTCTAAAGCAAATTTCACACACCTCAAAACTGAGGCGAAATCCTTCAAAGCCCCCGGGCCTGTGGAAAATACGGCCCAGACCGCAGAATCCTTTATAAACGCATTCTATGAACACCTTCAGGAATGCATGGATCATGCAATCCCAAATAAAACCAAGACCCAATCCTCCAAAGGCAGACGTCCTGTTTGGTGGACCCCAGCCATAAACAAACTATACAATAGAAGGAGGAAGCTACTACATGATAGAGCAAAATCCCAAAAAGGGAAGGCATCTCTGATCAGTATTAGCAAAAAACTACGGGCACTCATAAAATCGTCTAAGGCCAGCTTTGAGAGAAAAATTGCACAGGACACTAAGGATAATCACAAGGCTTTCTTTAGTTATGTTAGGAACCTGGGTGGGAATTCCCAGATATGCTCAGAATTAGTCCAAAATGACAAAAAATACACCAAGCCCACAGACATTGCCAACATCCTAGCTGACAGGTTCAGTGCAAACTTCTCCTTCTCCCCACCAAAAGGGCAAATATCTATCCCAACAGAGTGCTGCCCCTGACATCTCAGATGCTCAGGTAAGAGCCGCCCTCCAAAGCAAAAACACAGCATCAATGGGACCAGATGGTGTCCCGGCCTGCCCTACATGAACTCCAAGAAGAGCTAAACCCAAACATAAAACTACTGTTCAATCTTAGCCATACTACAGGATATGTACCCAAAGAGTGGCGACAGCAACAGTGGTCCCTCTCCACAAAGGTGGTGCCTCAACAGATCCTGGAAACTATCGCCCATAAGCCTGACTAGCTTGGTCTGCAAAGCTATGGAAAGGATCATCATGGACCTCATAAATAAAGATATTGGGGACCTACAGACACTGGATCCTACCCAGTTTGGCTTTGTTAAGGGCAGATCCTGCCTCTTAAACCTGGTTGATTTCTTTGAAACAGTCACCAAAGCCATTGACGAGGGGAAGGTGGTCCACACAGCCTACCTGGACCTCGCAAAAGCCTTCGATACAATACCCCACTTGGGCATTATAGATAAGCTCACCAGCTTAAATATAAACCCCTATGTCACTAGATGGGTTGCAAACTGGCTCAAGGACAGAACTCACATGGTTAGAATTGCTGGAGCCATGTCAGACTCCAAACCAGTTACAAGTGGCGTCCCACAAGGCTCAGTCCTGGGACCTCTCTTGTTCGGTATATATTTCTCGGTGGTACAGGCCAAAACGGAAGGACTGTGGCTGACCAAGTTCGCAGATGACTGCAAACTGGGCGCCATATTCAACTCTCCAGCCGACACAAGAATCCTCCAAAAGGGCCTCATAGAAACAGACAACTGGTGCCAGAGCCATGGCCTCAAGCTAAACGCCAAAAAGTGTATAGTGATCCCCTTTGGCAAAAACAAAGTGCCGACAAATTACCACATAGGTGGTAATCCATTAAGTACAGAAGAAGTCATTAGGGACCTGGGGACCCAAGTTGATAGCAAGCTCTCATTTGACAACCACGTGGCCAAAGTGGTTAGAAAAACATTTTATATAGCCCACCTAATCATGAAGGGATTCACATCTAGATCAGGAGGTCATCGCCTCTTTACTCATCCCTCATCAGGCCCATAATTGAGTACAATGCCCTTTGGGATGTACCTTACCAGACACCTGCAGCAACTGGAAAGACCCCAAAAGTACCTCACCAAGAGGATCAAAGGGCTCAAACAGAAGCCATATGCTGCCCGGTTAAAGAAACTCCAGCTCTACTCAGTGGCATACCGCCTGCTCAGAGGCGATCTGTGCCTGACGTATAAAGCCATGTCCAACCCGGAATTAATGGACATGCTGCACCTCAGAAAATCCAAATCCCATCGAGCTACGTGCTCGAGAAACTTGAACCTGAGCACTGAAATAAATAGGACATGCTGGAGGGACAGATTCATAACCCAGAGGCTCCCTTCACTCTGGAATAAAATCCTGGTCCAGGTTAGGCAGAGTCCCACATTGACTCTCTTCAAGAGGAATCTTGATGAGTGGATGGGAGATCGTAGGTTTACCCCGGCTATCACTTCTGTGTCACTGTTAGATAGAGGCACAGTATACTAACCTCAAAAAAAGGCATAGCAAAATTAATTTAAAATGGGTGGCGAAAGCCAAACACACTCTGGCTAGGCTTATAAATGCCCTAGGGCAGATAGCCTAGTATGAACCTATGAACCTACTATATATATATATATATATATATATATATATATATATATGTATATATATATATATATATATATATATATATATATATATATATATATATATATATATATATATATATATATATATATATATATATATATAGCCCCATATCCTTGTTATGTTTAAACATGAATATTGTATAAACCTTCCCAGATGTATATTTAGATTTAACAACATACTGATTAAACACTATTTTCACTAACAAGTACTAAACAATTGTAGAAGTCAAAGCATTTGTTCACTACTATTTAGTATGTGTACCGACAGATATATTTGAAAAAATAACCAACATCTTCACAGCTGTAATGGCTTAGTGGTTAACTGCTATGACTATAATATACAGCATCCTGGGTTCAAAACTTGCAAGAGCTGTTTATTTTGTTGCTAGGCAGAACAAGGACTGTTGGATACAGAGTGTTTAAGGCAGTTCTGAGCAGCTTTAAGTGGGTTTGCAACGGTAAGCAGTGCTAAAGTCTGGTTAAATGAAAAGGCGCTTGAACTGTGTCAGCTTCACTTACCACTGCGCAAATCTGCTTAGCAGTTACATTTAAGCAATGCTTGGTAACCAGTGATCACATTCCAGACTGAGAAAATAGCAAGATAATGACATATTTAATAAGTGTATTTAATTCCATGTACATAACATGCTTCTATGTGATGTCATTACAGTAGCAAGGGTGTAAGTATACTGTATGGGACATCTGAGTATATATGGCTAGTACAACAATCTTTTCTCTTTGTATGTGTTTAACACATGGGTAGTATCCCAGGTAATATACAGTCACACTTGCATGTATTGTATCATTATGTTACTACTGTTAACAGTGCTTTTCCAAGTAAGAGCAGATTGCAGATTGTAGTACTGGAACCATACACCCCTGCAAGCAAAGCTGGACTCTGAGTACTGTCTATCATGTTCTTGGTGTGTGAGCTGTTATTAAGTATTTGCTACTGGATATTGTTCTGATATGTGGATATTAACTGTAGACTACTATCTGTATATGACATGTCATTGAGGGCTGCTGGCATGTAGTAATGGCATACCTATCAGTGTCAGACATATATCTGTCAAAACATTCATCCTAATGTATAACCTGTTAGCTAGCTGATTTCTGTCTGTCTTCTGTACAGATGTGCAGATGTCAGGTATCCATCTTGGCTGCTTACAAGCAATCTATGCTTGACTGACACTGACATGTCTGCCCAACTGTGTTATGAATGCCACAGCTAGGAAACCCCACTCTGTATGTACCACATGCCATGGGTACCTTAACTAGACTACAAAAGTCCAGAGAACATGCTTGGGTACAGGTCTCCAGCCCAGACATCCGTGTGCATTATTCAGAATAGCAGTGTATGTGTGTTTGCAAACTTGTAGTTGATAATTCCCTGAGGGTCTTCTCACCCACTACACCCCCATTGCCATAGTTAGAAATGGCTGCTGCTGTAATGGACATTAAATGTACATTGTTACACTCTTCACCCTATGGGCTACCTGGAACTTGCAGTACCAGCATAACACTGTTGTACAAATAGGTAGATAGGCATGGGTTACCCTCTGAGTCCCGGCAAGTGTGTGTATGTGTGCAAGTGTGTATATTTGTAGGATACAGCATTCTGAGGCCACATTCTCCAAATACAATACACCTTGGCATACATTATAAGGGATAGTGATGTTGCAAACATTAGGAAAGCAATGACAAATCCTCACCCTACTATCCCTGTGGCATGTACAATAAATGCATATCCCTGTAGTAGCACTGATGAGATAGACAATTGGTTGTATTGCAGCCCTGGTCAATGTGTGATTGTGGGTATGTCAGAGCTTTATCATGAGTTTCAGTGAGTAAAATTTCCAATGTGGGGTGTGGGTGCTGGGTACACTGTCCTTACACCATGGTACCCCCAGTACATATCCCAAGGTCCATTGTATGCAGACCACTGTCACCATCAACCATACAGGTAATTGATTACACTATCCAGCCCAATGATGCATGTGCTGTGTTCAAATTATCTGTAACAGAATGAACTCACTGACAAGGTAGATAGCACTGATAAACCCAAGTCTCCCAGATGTGTCTATGAGTGTTATGTGTTTGTCAATGTTTATATGACAGTATGCAGTACTATGTATTGTTCGTTAATACCCAGTACATCCCCAATTACCATACTGTACAAGGCCTTGTGATGTTCCTCACTTAACAAGAAACCCATGACACACCTCATCCTAAAAGCTGTGTGGTGGCTAAACACATTAATAACAACAAGTACCTAGGTAGGGGTTCTACTCTCAGTGTTGCCAAGTAAGTGTGTGTATGTGAAGGGATCTACTTCAGTTTGCAGAAAATACATGTCCGAGGAGGTCATCTGTCCGAGAACTGACTGGCAAATGCTAACATTTTAAAGGAATCACCTTGTGGAAATTCATTCCATCAAAACTAGTAGTAGATGTGTAAATGCCCTCTTCCCCACTGTACAGCTGTACAGCAATACTGGAGTTGGTATATATACTTGGGTGTGGGTGTTGTGGGCACAGCCGCCCTCATTGGGGTTATTGTTGTGTGTATCCCCCCACTTAGTCTGCTGTAATACTGTACAGTTTATCTTAACAGGTTAAGTAATTGTCAATCACACTATGTGTGGTTCTACACCACCCCACACCCTCCAAAGTGGAGGGCGTGCCACCCACACCAGCACACCTATGTTTACCAACTTCAGGAATGCACTACATTGGGGAAGAGGACATATACCCTGCCATTACCATCGTCAATGACATTAAACTGGCAGACTGATTATTTACTGATGTGATGTTTTGCTTATTTTGTCTTTGTGAAAATACATAGGCTAAAATGGGTTCACTGCAAAATTGAGTACATCCATGTGTACAGTATTCTCTGTGTATTGCATCAACACCAAAGCCTGTGTGTGTGTGTGTGTGTGTGTGTGTGTGTGTGTGTGTGTGTGTGTGTGTGTGTGTGTGTGTGTGTGTTATTCACAAATCTTTGGTGTGAGTCACCCAGTACACTTACCATTGTCCACTGTAGAAGGGCTGTTGACATCAACCACCATACACTCACCAGTATACACGCCTCAGATTGATCAGCCATGTGGCACATGCAGTAACTGTTATATAGACCTGTTACTTGTGTTCAACTGTACCCAGGATATGACACAGTCAATGTGTCACCACAGTGCCATATCCCTTGCAGGAGACAAAAGCAGACCAACATCCTGCTGACACATAGACACCTACAACACAAACTGAATACATTATGGAGACCACAGTCAGTCAGTGTTAATAACAGCTATAATGCATAATGGCTGGACAGCTACACAGCCTGACAGGTAAGCATTAAACTTTCCAGCTGAAAACATGTTACACAGCATTACATTGCTAAACCATAGTACATTCACCATGTGCATCAGAACCATATTAGCCTGTCCCTGCATCAATGGTATGGATGAGAGGGATGTAGCACAGGTATCATCATAAACACAGGGTGCATTGTGGGTTTGATAGAGACCTAAGCTGAGCCATTTGGTTGACATCATGTGTGTGTTAGGGGGTTTCATTATCAATTGTGCAGATGTGGTGTGTGTAGGTATGGAGGTCCCCTGCTGTGTTGGTGATGTGTATGTGCATGCATGCACACAGTTCTGCCATGTGACTGCCCTATACAGGGCTTTGTTGGACAGCTGCAGACCGTACATGGCACAGTGTGGAGTTCACCGTGTCTGGGCCATGGACATGGGAACTGTGCCTGCCAGGGGTTCCATGGGCACTACCAGGTACAAGCCTAGATATGGTACTCTCTCCTGATGATAACAAATTTCCGTTGGATCTGGGTCCCTGCTGGGACTAGCCAGGACCACGTGCATGTGGCCTGCTGTGTTGTGGTGTGGACAGCACCCCCCTGCAGTGCTGGTGCTGGTACTGCCACTACAGGAGCAGCTGTGACTTGTTGCACATCCACGTAGACCTTCACCTGTTGGTGTTGCTGACCTACATCCACGTGGCTGTCAGCCTACTCCCATCAAAAGCTCTAACTCAGACATTGCACGGTCGAGGATTCCCACCATCATACCCAAATGTTTATCCAGGACCTCTGCAAAATAACGGTGGGCACCTGCAAGATCATGGATGTTGCCAAGCACAGCAGAATTAGTAGCCCACTGGAGCCTCAGATCCTGTCTGATATAATGTTCCATACATGCCTGTCCCTCCATGACTGCCTGAAAAATGCATCTGATGACACCTGCGGTGGCACTTCTGCCAGGGGCATGATGGCCAGCAGCCCTCCTACAAGCACTCCTGTACATCTGCCTGTGTGGTACCTCGCTGGTCATCTGGATATGGCTGCTGTGTACAGACACACTTGCCATAGTCACCACATTGTCCTGTCGCATGCCACTACCTGCCAACTTTCCCTCATCTATGACCACTGGTGATGGGGTATGTATAGGTATTGTGACTGTGCGCAGGGATGGGGTGGATAAAAGTGGGTTGTCAACTGATGGCACCAGCTTCAGCCCCTGGCAACCCTGCCTGTGCCTAATCATTGTCAGAGTTTGTATGGACACTAACATCAGTTTGCCTGCAGGAGGGATCTTGAACCATCTCGCCACCTGTGAGGGGGAAAACAAAAAACGTAATTTAAGACCTATATGTCATTGCTTATCTCTACACACACTCACACACACACACACACACACACACACACACACACACACACACACACACACACACACACACACTTACATGTGAGGTGGCACAAAGATATTACACAGACCTCTCATTACCCAAAAGCCAACATGCATGACATATGGCACTCAACAGCATGCACTGCAGCTATATTTAATCCTTGTTACCAATATTATACATCTCTATGATGCATGAGTTGTGTTAGTAGGTGATGCCCCTTCCCCTGGAACACAATGCACCCATGTACACTGTATTGCTGTGCACCTGTTCAGCACACTGGCATGTACTGTGCACCATACCTCACGAGTCTACACACCATTGTTGAATGTGTATATGTGTGGCAGTTATGTTTGCTCTGTTGCTCTCAGCCCCTATGTGTTTGTCTGACACATACCTGGGATGATATGAGGACAGATGTCAATAGTGAATGCCTGATCTCTGATTTGCAGATCTCATCATCAGCAGTGCATGTATGAGCAATAAAATCCAATTACAGTGACAACCTTCACAGCTTACTGTGGCTATGAGGAGTGTAAACACCCTTATTGACATGCCAGCCTCTTCCTGGATATGCAATGGGACCACAATACTGCATATGTGAACATTACACACACCTGATATGTGACATATTACCTGGGTAATCTAATGCAGTATCAAACAAATGTGTTAGTTGTGCAAATACTGACTGAGATGCATACAATATGTGGGGTGCATAAGTGTGCACACCTTTAACATGATGGTTTGTTGCAGAACCTATTAAGTGAACTACAGCAGTCAGTATTCCTGTAATGGGTATACTAGCATGGCCCATCTTCACTTGCCATTATTTGGTCACTGTACCCTACAAATGTCCCCCAACTTGGCCGGATTGCAAGGTCAGCTCATGTGCACAGCCCTTGCAGGTCACACAGTGCCTTCACTATTACTGTGGAGTCACAGTTATGTCTGGCACAATTCATGACCTTGACTGTGTTCAGATACAGCCATTCATAGTGAGCTTTGGATGCATGCTTCAGTTTATTGCTGTGTTTCAGGATGACACCCCTCCCCATCCTCGGCCTTATTGCAGATGTTTAACAACTATGGGCCACACATGAGTGCCATTTTGCAGTGCTCCAAATTCAGAACACCATGTCTATTGGCCTATTTCCTGCTAATGAACAGCAAACGTAAAGGTGTACAATGGCACCAGCAAGGTACAGATTGGGGTGGTTGGCCTGAGGTGGAGTGAGGTGTTGCTTGTGCATCACATGTATCTTTATTAATGCTGTCTGTAGGTTTCAGCCTTGGTCTCGGTACACCATTACACATTGCAACACATGCCTTTAGGAGACTTGATGTTATGCATATGCTACCTGTAGAGACCCCTGGATGATGTTTCCTGTGGAACAATTATTCCATCTGATTACCCTAACCCACAGACCACACTTATGCAGAGTCCAGGTGATTGTCAACACAGGTACTGCACAGGCAGTACTTACTAGACATTCCTGCAAGTCCCTCAGTCTTGCTGCATGTTTCTGGGCAGCCTCTGTGACCAGTTTGCAACATAAGTTGTTATCTACGTTGGATGGGCATCTATTTATTTTCTACATTAATGTTGTCCCATACTTTATAGTCACACACATGACTGCCTGCACTGTTTGCCATGGTATATGGAATGGTGAGATAAGGCTATGTTTCCCACTCCTGAGTGCTACCTTTTGGATATGGGATCCATTCCATGGTTTGTGAGATATGTGCAAGCCATGGCTGCCTCTGTTGCAAGTGAGTGAGCAAATGTCATGGGCGTACTTCTTTGACAGCAGACCATTACTTGGTGTAACATTGAGGCCCTGTACTTGATGGAAGGTGCATACTGAAGAGTGAATGCTGTCAGTACCTCAAAAGCTGCTTCCACAATATGTTATTTGGCGTGTGTGCACACATATGCTTCCAGTGTTTATTAAGATATGTATTCCCCATATTTGTTGTCCTAACATAGGATTCCATATTACACATTCATTGCTCATGGTAGGATCACATTAAAGGTTGCAAAATGTGAGGAACGTGGTATCGTGATATGCCATTGTGTAGATCTGTAACAGTTGCCATTGTAATAGTGGTGTATATACTGTTGTAGCCACTATATAAGGGTAATGTTTCAGACATGTCCCTAATGTAGGCCATTTGTCCCACCATTATGTTCATCCCTGTCAACACATCTTGCACTAATAGGTTGTTAGGTATACTAAGGACTCTTACATACCCTTCAGATATGCCACCATGGTGACCACTGTGATGCAGTGCAGTTAACAACAGCAATAAGTGAACATGTACAGCATGCATTATGGGTAGATGTGTTAAATATGTGCATGGCAAATACCATGGCCATAACTTGGCCGGTGTATTGGCAAACCTGAACAAAACAACTCCATACTCACCAGCTACAGACTGGTGCCCCAGAGGTCTACCAGA
>NC_056739.1:1298682665-1298700165 GCF_019279795.1 Protopterus annectens
GCTGTTACAACATGTGAGGGATATCAGTAGTAAGAAACATTAAGGTATATGTCTGTACATTTTCATACATTTCACCATGGGAACCATGGTGGGCTAGAGCTTACTGTCTTGCACACAGTTTTGTTTGTCATTGTGATAGTGATGTTTTAAGTTAAGCATTGTTATGTAACAGATACATTTACATTGTGACAACTAATACTTTTCCCCCTAGGGGGTTGAGTACAGATAGTAATTGGAGGCTGCTGAACTACATCTGTAATTAAGTGTTGACTGGTTCTTATCTTCAACGCAAGTGTGTTTTTTACTGTTGTACTACTTGAAGGCTTAAGCCTAGACAGCAAAGTATGTTATGTTTTGCAGATTACTGTATCAAATGTTTTGTTTGAGAGTTGAAGAATCAGTTATTATGTATTTCAAACATCTAACTGCTATAAAAAATGGCATAAATAAATGAAATAGTACACAAATAAACACTTCTATGTATGCAAACGTGTGTGGTGTCGTGTCCTTTGCATTGGGTGTGGGTATATGTTTCATGAAATAATTCTCATTTGTAGGAAATAATCAAAGACTGGCCATTTGAAAAGGTGGCAACTGTGGGAATAATGGCTGTTTGATTTGCTGTGCACCCTCTACATATACTCTTTTTATATATATCTATAAGTAGTTATATATCTATATGTGTATGTATGTGTATATACATACACACACACACACATATATATATCTATATATATCTATATATATCTATACATATATATATATATATATATATATATATATATATATATATATATATATATATATATGTGTGTGTGTGTGTGTGTGTATATGTGTCATTGGAATTTTTACTGCTTCCACATTGTACATTCCCTATGGTAGACTGACTGTTCTGCATGATATGTTAGAGAAATCATCCTGACATCTTATAACTGAGATGGCTTACTGTTAACTTGTTGTGGCTATGTTGTTCAGGGTCCTGGGTTAAGACTTGCAAGTGCTGGTTTTTGTGTTTCAAGGCAGATCAGTTCAGCTGTGGAGGAAGAGATAATGGCAATAATTACAAGAAATCCCTATTTTGGGTCACATCACCCCCATTAACAGTGCCTTTGTTCAGATGTTGTGCAGTGAGAGGTTCAGAGTGTGGCTCCAATGTGCGAATGCAATACACACACACACACACACACACACACACATATATATATATATATATATATATATATATATATATATATATATATATATATATATATACATGTATGTCTACATAGTCTACATATATATATATATATATATATATATATATATATATATATATATATATATATATATATATATATATATATATATATAAATTTCCCTACTGTTGAATGACTGTGCTGCATAATATGTTTGAGAAAACATCACATTTATGTACTGCTCAAATGGCTTAGTGGTAAATCACTCTGGTTATTGTGTGCAGGGTCTTGGGTCTGAGACTTCCAATGGCTGATTATTTTGTTGCTGGGCAGAACAAGGGATGTTGGATACAGAGTGATTAAGGCACTTTTAAGCAGCTGTAAGCAGGTTTGTGTGGTGGTAAGCAATGTTTACTTCCGGTCAAATAAGCTTACAGGCAGTTAGCCTGACAGTGCTTAATCTGTGTTGCCATTGCTTGCTGCCACACAAACATGCTTAAACCCGCTTACTACTGCTTAAAAGTGTTTACTCCCACTTAGCCCCATGCTACTTTCTTTAAAAGAAAAGAAAAAAGGGGTGATAGAAAAGTGGTGAAAAAGGGGGCACACTGTGGGAAAAACAGTGGGAAAGTAGCTAGGGATGTGCAGGACAGGTGTAGAGAAGGTCCATAGCTGTCCATTTCTTCTACAGCAACAGCTGTGCATATGTGCTGAATTTGGAGGTAGATTTGGACACTCAAACCCCTGAGAGAGGGATGCGGACAACAAAAATGTATTGTGAAGCCAATTAGACCAGATTACATGTGTCCAGTGGATACTTGTGCAAAATGGACAGCTATACACGGGGCAAAATTTTTGGGGGGGAACAGATTGCCCTTTTTTTAAGGTGAGAGTGGGATGTTGGGGAAGGATAGTAGGTATATTTGGGGAGGTAGGTTGGGTAGGAAGCCGGACAAGACAGACAAGACAGCACACAGGGGTGGTATATGACACATGCATGGGGAGGAGTGTTTGGAAATCGGAAGCCCATCAGCCCCCAAATGGAAACAGTGGGACTGAAGTCCCCACCCATGGGCAGTCACCACTGCACCTTCATGGCCCCAAAGGTGGCTGTGCCAGGAGCTGAGCAGGAGGGGCAGGCTGACCCTCTAAATGTTCCACGTGGCCCTCAAGCTGGTGTAGCAGATCTTCAAACTCCCTTCAGAGTTTGCTATGCACTGATCTCCGGTCCTGACTTTGGGTGACAGGATCCTGTCCATGCCCGCTCCCGGGGGGGGGGGAGTCCCATCCCTTGAGGCCATTCCACCTGAAGGTGTTGGAGGACCAGCGGACGAGGAGGTCCCGGGGTGGGTCCCAGGCATGTTGGTTCCCGGTGCCACGGCTAGATGAGGTGGGAGAGTTGGGTCCGCTGGGACCGGCCTTCCCATACATCCTATGGTGTGGCAGTTTTAAAACATATGTGGGTTAGTAATAGTGAACACAATCCAGGATTAGTTATAGCAGCATGCACAGATATTGCCATTAACCCAAAACACCATATTTGGAACAGCTGCATAGCAAACAAAACACTTGCATATATGGAACCACAGGGCCATTACAATGGCATGCAGGTTATATTGATAGCAACAGGCCACCAATGATAGTATTTCAACATGGACCATTAATAGAAACACATTTCAATATTTATTGAACAATAGGACATATGTCCCAACAGTAGGTTTGGTGTAAACATACCCATTTATTTGTGTATTTAGATTATTGTTCCAGATATGGTGTGCGGGTAGATGTCAATTAACAACTTTTATTTATTTATTTATTTTACATTTGTTAACTGGGCTAGTCTAACTGGATATATTTCCATTTTCTGTAGAGGCCCGGGGAGAAAAGCTCCAGTGGCAGCAAATAAAAATTGAAATTTAACAATTAAAAATTAAAAATCAATATTAATACATAGTAAATGAATGGATTTCAATAGAAGATTATTAAAAAGACAGGAAGTAATAAGAATACCAAAAAAATACAGGAGTATTAATAAAGTAAAGTAGGTATTTACAATAGTAAAGGTGACACTATGTACAGGATAATTCAATATGCAGTGAGATACATGTAAACTATCAGTACATCAAACAGGATAGAGACTTTCAGAGCATCAAGCAGGATAGATTACACCAGTATGTTGAATTCTGCTAGGCAGTTACAGTTCTACTTCAATTAATGTGAAATAAGTAGAGGTTCAAGAGGAGAAATATCTGTAGTGAAAGAGAAGATTAATCAGGGTTGCTGCAGGGGCATAACCAGTGTGTTTTGAGGTGTCTTTTGATGTTTTGTTTAAAGAGAGGCAGTGAAGAAATTAAAGTTAGTTCATTAGGCAGTAGGTTCCAGTTTTTTCCCACACAGTTGGAAAACAGAGAAACTCCAGCCATGTTGTAAGACTTGCTTATGCTAGCAAGAAATTTGCTGGAAGAGCGAAGAGAATTTAGATTTTTGTAGGGGATTATGAGATTGGATAGTATAGGAGTGCTGTTAGGTTTATAAAATATCTTGTGGGCAATGGTGAGTTGGGAGAGTTTTAATTGGTTTTGAAATTCAAGCCAGCCTAGCTGCATTAGATTCAGAGAGTGGTGAGTTCTAAAAGGATTGCCGGTGGCAAATCTAGCGATGTTATTATAGGAATTAGCTAGTTTGATGAGATTATTTTTCTTTAGATTAATGTATATTGGTGAGGCATACAGAAGAGTTGAAATGAAATGGGAGTGTGCAATCTTAGTTCTGGCTGTTGGTGTTAGGAAAAGTTTAATTCTATATAAGGAGCCTATTTTTCTGTTGACAGTTTTAATGGTGTTATTTATGTGGCTGTCAAATGTAAGGTTATTGTCAATAGTAATTCCTAGCAATTTAGTGGTAGAATTGGGGAATATAATTGTGCCATTATTGGAGATGACGAGAAATCTATGGGGGAGGATTTAATGGTGGGTGTGAAGAGAAGGAGTTTAGTTTTTTTGGCACTGAGCAGGATGCAACATTTTGTGAACCATGTTTCAACTATGTTGAAAATATTCTGAGTAAGAGAATGTAGATCATTTGGGGAGTTTGCTGAGCATACTAGTGTAGAATTATCTGCATACTGAATGCAGGTGGCTTGTGGAATGGCTACATGGAGGTCGTTGATAAACAGTGAGAAAAGAAGTGGACCTAGAATAGAGCCCTGAGGAACTCCGAGTGTGACTGGCAGAAGGGATGATATATTATTTTCCCAGAGAACTGCCTGTTGCCTATTGGTAAGGTAGGACTTGAACCATTTAACTGCCAGACAGTCAAGGGACAGGGATTCAAGAATGTTGATAAGAAGGGCATGGTTTACCATGTCAAATGCTTTTGAGAGGTCAATAAAGAGTGCAGAAGAGAAGTTGTTTTTATTACGATTTTTATTGATGGCTTCTGTAAAGGATAATAGGGCAGTTGTGGTGCTATGGGATGGCCTAAAGCCATGCTGACAGTTTGGTATGATGTTATGTTGAGATAAATGGTTTAATAGTTGTTGGTGAATGCATTGTTCCATAATTTTTGCTAAGGGTGATAATAGAGCTATTGGCCGGTAGTTGGAATAATCATTAGAAGTACCCCGTTTGTGTAGGGGGATAATATGGGAGATTTTCCAGATGTCTGGAGCAATTCCTTCTTTAATGGTTCTATTTATGAGGATGGATATGGGATAAGAAATTACTTTGGCTGCTTTTTGCAGGTATTCAGATGGTAGCTGGTCAGCAGAAGGAGTACAAAGTTTAAGTTTTTGGATGAACTTATAGATGACAGTGGTTGAGATGGGTTGCAGATGGAATGTAGAGTGCCAGGTATGGTGGTGGGGAGGCTTGAGTTGTCAGGGACTAGTTGACTGGCTAGTGATTGTATGGTCTCTGTGAAGAAGATATTGAAGGTATTGGCAGTTTGGTGGGGGGTATTTTATTTGGCCTGAGATGGGGTAGGTGTACGTGAGTGGGCTGGGTACAGGAGTTTATTTATACTAGACCAGAACTTTTGGGGATTGTTTTGGTGATTTTGCTGTAATTTACAGTAGTAGTAGTTCTTTTTGTCTGCAAGTATTGCCTTTTTTGTAATATTTCTTAAATGCTTAAAAGTATCCTTATAGTACTCACAACTTTAATGATCATTAAGGTACAGGTATTATTACAATACCCTATGGCCTTGGCTTGGGCAGTGGTATGTTTGTACACAGTGTATACTTCCACTGTTAATTGACATCTATCCCCACACCATATCTGGAACAATAATCTAAATACACAAATAAATGGGTATGTTTACACCAAACCTACTGTTGGGACATATGTCCTATTGTTCAATAAATATTGAAATGTGTTCCTAGAATTTATAAACTCAAATGCTATGGAACAACTGGTCACCACTTCCACAAGAGGGGAAAACATATTGGACCTGATCATCACCAACATGGGGACTATATGTTCCATACCAGAGGTATATCTCCCATTGGTAAGATCTGACCATAAATTAATCTCACTGGACATCCATATCCCATCCCCACCCCCAGCCAAGGAAACCACGGTGAAGAACTTCTCAAAAGCAAACTTCACACTTCTCAAAACTGAGGTGGAATCCTTCAAAGCCCCTGGGCCAGTGGAAAATATGGTCCAAACCGCAGAATCCTTTGCAAACTCATTCTATGGACACCTACAGGAATGCATGGATCGTGCTATCCCAAATAAAACTAAGACTCACTCCTCCAAAGGCAGGAGACCTGTCTGGTGGATCCCAGCCATAAATAAGCTATACAACAGAAGGAGGAAGCTACTACATGATAGAGCAAAATCCCAAAATGGGAAGGCATCTCTGATCAGTACTAGCAAGAAACTACGATCCCTCATAAAATCATCTAAGGCCAGCTTCAAAAGAAAAATTGCACAAGATGCTAAAGATAATCACAAGGCCTTCTTTAGTTATGTCAGGAACCTGGGTGGCAACTCCCAGATATGCTCTGAGTTAGTGCAAAATGACAAAAAAATACACTGAAAACAAAAAACAAGGACCAGCATACAAGGCACCTTTAAATAAACATGGAATACTTTAATAAAAGTATATTAGTTCTTTTAACAGACCGGTTTCGGCTAATTCAATACAAAGCCTTCATCAGTGTAACACTACAATACACTGAACCCACAGACATTGCCAACATCCTGGCAGACAGGTTCAGCGCAAACTTCTCCCCCCCTTCCCCCCCAAAAGAGCAAATGTCTATCCCAACAGAGTGTAGCCTCCCTGACATCACAGATGCACAGGTGAGAGCTGCCTTCTCCAAAGCAAAAATCACAGTATCAATGGGACCGGGCTGCGTCTTACATGAGCTACAAGAATAACTGAACCCTCACATAAAGTCACTGTTCAATCTCAGCCTTACTACAGAATATGTACCCAAGGAATGGCGTACAGCAACAGTGGTCCCACTCCACAAAGGTGTTGCCACAACGGACCCCAGAAATTATCGCCCTATAAGCCTGACTAGCCTGGTCTGCAAAGCTATGGAGCGTATCATCATGGAACTCATAAACAAAGACATTGGGAACCTCCAAACACTGGATCCTACCCAATTCGGCTTTGTTAAGGGAAGATCTTGCCTCTTGAACCTGGTCGACATCTTTGAAACAGTCATCAAGGCCATAGATGAAGGGAAGGTAGTCCACATAGTCTACCTGGACCTCGCAAAAGCCTTCGACACAATACCCCACTCGGGCACCATAAATAAGCTCACCAGCTTAAATATCAACCCCTATGTCACAAGATGGGTTGCAAACTGGCTCAGGGATAGAACCCACATGGTCAGAATTGCAGGTGCCATGTCAGACTCTAAACCAGTTACAAGTGGCGTCCCACAAGGCTCAGTCCTGGGACCTTTCTTGTTCGGTATATATTCCTCTGAGGTACAGGCTAACACGGAAGGACTATGGCTGACCAAGTTCGCAGATGACTGCAAACTGGGTGCCATAATCGAATCGCCGACTGACACAAGCATCCTCCAAAAGGGTCTCACAGAGATTTATAACTGGTGCCAGAGCCATGGCCTAAAGCTAAATGCCAAAAAGTGCATAGTCATCCCCTTTGGGAAAAACAAAGTGCCCACAAATTACCACATAGGTGGTAATCCATTAAGTATGGAAGAAGTAATTAGGGATTTGGGGACCCAAGTAGATAGCAATCTCTCCTCTGACAATCACGTTGCCAAAGTGGTTAGAAAGACCTATATAGCCCACCTTATCATGAAAGGGTTCACATCTAGATCAAGAGAGGTCATTGTGCCCCTCTACTCATCACTCATCAGGCCCATAATTGAATACAATTGCCCCATTTGGGATGTACCTTACCCGACACCTGCAGCAACTGGAAAGACCCCAAAAGTATCTCACCAAGAGGATCAAGGGACTCAAACAGTTGCCCTATGCAGTTAGGCTAAAGAAAACCCAGCTCTACTCAGTTGCTTACCGCCTACTCAGAGGCGATCCATGCCTGACGTATAAAGCCATGTCCAACCCAGAATTAATGGACATGCTCCACCTCAGGAAATCCAAATCCCTTAGAGCTACATGCTCCAGGGACTTAAACCTCAGCACAGAAATAAATAGGACATGCTGGAGGGACAGATTCATATCCCAGAGGCTCCCCTCACTCTGAAACAAAATCCCAATCCATGTTAGTTAGAGCCCCTCAATGACCCTCTTCAAGAGAAATCTTGACGAGTGGATGGGAGATCATAGATTTACCCCTGGGATCTCTTCTGTGTCCCTACTAGACAGAGGCACAGTAAACTAACCTTAAAAGGGCTATCTTCTGTGACCCACTATACAGAGGCACAGTCAACTAATCTAAAAGGGTGGTGAAAGCCATATCTTCTGTGACCTACTATACAGAGGCACAGTGAACTAATCTAAAAGGGTGGCAAAAGCGAAACACACTCTGGCTAGGCTTATAAATGCCCTAGGGCAGATAGCCTAGTATCAACATATGAACCTATGAACCTGTCTTATAGCTACATTTTTACATCTCTTACCTGGTAGACCTGTGGAGGGAATGTTTGTTAACACTACCTGACTGTTTCTACACATATTCCCAGATTCAAAGTTAATATTATGCACATACCTCTCAATCTCTTAATGTACACACTCTGAACAAAGGTTGACAACATGGGGGTACAAATAGGGACATGTTTTGAATATTACTGTTAGAAACTTGGAGAGTTGCATAGGTGACAGGATTTGTTTTAATATACATTTTCTGAAGGTTTTGAGGTCTGAAAATCAAATGTATGTCATTGTTTTGTGACTACAATTCTGAGGTCATCCCACTGAATTGCCAGGGGGACAGAGGAACAGGCAGAAAATATGAGCGAATTATCTGGACATTCTGTCAAATCTGTACAGTTGAGAGGTATGGTTATTCATACAGCTCACTAAAACTCCCAGGATTCGAACCATGGCTATGTCTGCTAAAAATACAACAATTTAAGTCACAGTAGAGTGTGCTATTTGGATATTGCTGTGTATCTCTTCAGTGTTTTCTGTGGAAGTCTCTCTTGGTTGTACAATCTGACCTTGTAATTACAACAGTCTTATACAGACATTCCTACACATATTTTTATGTAGCACAGTGGAAAAACAGTGGTTGACACAACAGTACTATTCTGATATCAGATGTTACTGAATGCTACATGTCAGGCCATAATATACCAAAGTAAACACTACCAGTCCAGGATTTAAATCTTTATTGGCAGGCACAGTTTTCTTATCTAACAGTCCTGTGGAGGGTATGTTTGTTAACACTACTTGACTGTTTCTACACATATTCCCAGATTCCAGTTAATATTATGCACATACCTCTCAATCTCTTAATGCACACACTCTGGACAAAGCTTGACAACATGAGGGTACAAACAGGGACATGTTTTGAATATTGCTGTTATAAACTTGGAAAGTTGCCAGAGTGACAGGATTTGTTTGAATATACATTTTCTGAAGGTTGTGAGGTCTGAAAATCAAATGTTTGTCATTATTTCATGACTATAATTCTGAGATCATCCCACTGATTTCCCAGGGAGACAGAGGAAGAGGCAAAAAATATGGGCCAATTATCTGGACAGTCTGACAAATCTGTACAGTTGAGAGGTATGATTATGCATACAGCTTACTTCCACTCCCTGGATTCGAACCATGGCTGTGTCTGCTAAAAATACAACAATAAGTCACAGTAGAGTGTGCTATTTGGATATTACTGTCTATCTTTTCAGTGTTTTCTATCTAAGTTTCTCTTGGTTGAACAGTTTGATCTTGTACTTCACAGTCTTATACAGACATTCCTAGACAATTTTTTATGTAGCACAGTGTGGGTAACAGTGGTTAACACAGCATTACTATTCAGATAATGCAACAATAAATGCCATACAATACTGGAGTAAACACAACCAGTCCAGGATTTAGAGCTTTATTGCCAGGCAGTTACAGTTTTATTTAAATACGACCTATATAGGATTATTACTGTCATATTGTCTGGTTTATTCAGTACAACCCATACAACAGTTTTTATACTGCCAGGTGACTTTCTACTACTTTATATTTATTTGGTATGACTGCTACAAGCAGGATTTGTTACTCACCAGCCTCGCGATGCAGCCTTTGCAGCCTACTAGCATGGGCTTCCTGATTCAAAGACTGCTTAGCTGCAGCTGTAAAGGAAATAGAGACATATTTAGGCATACCTATCCATCACATACACACACTGGACTTTAGTAAACAGTAATGGTATGACTATTTATACACTGCTGGGACATCACCCCTCTGTCTTGCTTCTTGGACCCACCCATCCAAGAGCTCTCTCTTTCTCTGCTTCAAGTCGGCATAGTGGTGCCTGACCTGCTCACCAGTCCGAGGGATACCAGTGGCACTGGTAAGATCACGGTTGAGATGGTCCCAGGCTTCTGCTTTATATTGGGAGCCCTGGTACTGGCCCTGCAGCAGTCACTTATCGTGGCTTTTTACCAGGAGTCCTACCATGACCTTGGACTTCAGTATGCCCCAGCACTGTGCCTTTAAGCACACTCCCTCTCCAACTTCTGCCATCCTGCCTACAGTGGAAAGCTGCAACCAGTTATGAGCTGTATTCCCACCTGCGGGGTTTAAATACGGCTGATTTCCTGCCCTCTGCCATGATTGGATGGTTTTGAATATGCTGACCTAAGCTAAGCTACCGGCAAACCTGCTTAGCTAAGGTTGGCATTGCTAAAAGGGGCAGGTTCAGCACTGCTTACCGATGGGCAAAATCACTTAGCTGGGCTACTCATTGCTTAGCAGTCATATTTACACAATGCTTACACCTGGTAAGCAAAGCTGTGCAATATGCTTAGCATTGTTTATTTTTCATTTTATAGACTATCTGCTGTATGGCACTGATTCATCATTCATTACATATTATAAATTTGTTTATTGTCCCTGACATCCCCCAAGGTGCTTTCAGTACATTTATTCATGTGCGACTATACAGTATGGGGCACTTGTATTTATATGTGGATTTCACAACTTTATTAAACTGACACCTCACATCTGGACCTAATGCAGTACTCCGGTTAACAAATATATATTATTTACTAGGGTGCCGGAAACACAGAGCGAGGGGGGAGTCGAGCCCCCCCCCACACTTTTGCAGATCACTTCCCAACTGTCCCGAATTACCTCTTTATTTTTTCATTTTTCACACTTTAGCTGATGTCATCACTTGCATGATGAAGTCAGTTCATCAGGGCTACCAGCCTGTCGGAGTTGAGCTCACAGCGCACATATTTCCAGGTTGCCAGACGGTTTTGAATGCTTTTGCGAAGGAACAGATGGTTTTATTTAGCTGCTGCTGAAGGATTTAATTTCAGAAGCTGCCTGCTGCCTGGGTGAAATGTTGTTGAAGGATTTAATTTCGGAAGCTGCCTGCGTGAAAATCAGATGACGTAGCCTGGACTGGCTGTTGGGATTTACTGGGAAAGAGACATACTATTTTCTGAGTGAGTAATGTAAGTGTGTGTGTGTGTGTGTGTGTGTGTGTGTGTGTGTGTGTGTGTGTGTGTGTGTGTGTGTGTTGTCTTAGACGAGTAACAAAGATAACAGATTACAGTTTCTTTCTTACATACTAGAAATTTGACCAATTCACTTTGGTCGCATAGGTCAACCTGAACACTGTAAATAGCTCTCCTAATTGTTCAGACAGCAGAAAGACAGTGCACATACTTCATTCCGCTTGTTGGTCAGGAGCTCCATTTTATGTAGTCCATCTAGTTTCTTCCAGTGCTATGACTTTTACATCACTGACTACATTATAGTATCTGTAGCCATTCAGCCCTTCTGCACAGTGTAAATTGCTGCTGCCGTATTTAACAATGTATTGAACCTACAAGTTATGCATACCTGCTTAGGTGGCTACAGTTCACACCTTTGATAATCCTTCCCACAATCAAGTTATGATACAACAGAAATTGCCACTTAAATGTACAGACTGGTTATATTTTGACTATGGCACATGGTGTAGTAGTCAAAGTAATCATACATTGTAAGCCGAATGCAAAAATAAAGTCATGAAAATTAACTGTAAACTTGTAATATGAAATAGACTGACACTAAAGTAATTTATGCAGTGCAAATATGTAAATATAGTAAGATCAGGCAGCTGAACTACAAATGGGGGAATGAATTAGCATGACACAGCAGTAATTACAAACTGTAAGGAGGGACTAGATATAAGACGAGGCAATTAAACTTGAAGACCTATAAAATCACCTATATTAGTGGAGTGCAGAGAGGTCAGGTACTTCTGAGTAAAAAGAATATGTTCCAGGGAAAATGTGAAGAGTTGAAAAAACTTTTTATATGTGAAATAGAGTCAGGCAGTTTAATTAAGTGATTATGGCCTTATGTTTGCTCTTTTCATAAATGTTCATGTAAATGCTTAACCACATCTTTTCTGCAGCTTTGATTAATGCAGTCAACCACCCACTTTTAACACTCAATCACTTAACCTTTTCTTTGCTGCAATCTTGATTAAAGCAATCCCAGGTCCATGTTTACACTCAATCAGTTAACCTCTTCTTTTCTGTAACATTGATTAATGCAATCTCCCACCTACTTTTTGCACCCAGTCCCTAGAGATTTACTTATTTTAGTATTTTTGGATCTCTATCAACATGTAACTCTTGATCTCTTTCTCTTCTTGTACTCTTTTCTCACTTTTCTGCAACTGGCATAACCTAACTACTTCCTTCTTCCTTGGAATCTCCTGTTTTTTTTTTTTTTGTAATTTACATTCTTTGTCAACTGCTAGTCTTTGCTGAATCTGTAGTCACTGTGCTTCAGATATTACGTGTACTAACAAACTGTCTACTGTAATCTCTTTGTATGTTTTATCTCCCTAAATATGGTTCTCTCGCTTTATTCCACAGGCTTCCTCTGAAAAGGGTCTTGCATGACCCATTCAGACCTTCTCAGTAACCAAATGCAGCTAAATAAATGTTATACCTGCAGCTGAAGATGGGTGCCAAAATAATTAACAAGAAAAGATTTAAATAAATATGACCTAAATTGCATCCATTTTTAAGGCCAAGCATGTTGAACCAATTCATGGAACTTAATTTTTGGCAAGAGTTAGGTTTGTGGTAGTAATCTGAGCTCATACACAAGGTGTGTGTGTGTGAAAATGCCCTCAACGGAATACATCTGGTGGCTAGACGTACTCAGGCTCAAACCCTGCACCTTGGGTACAGGTAAAAAGAGCCTAAAGTGCCTAGCCACCATCACTTGTGAATTTATGCCTCACATTTTTATTCTGTTCCTCTGGTTTTCAGGAGTAGTAACACAAAACCTTTTATTCTAGCAATTTTCTAAGGTTATAAAATCAGTATTTGAAATGTGTCCCTATTTTGAGGCTGTATTCCCCCATTATTGGCTTTGTTCTGTATTTTTGTGCTAAGAGGTTGAGAGCTATGGTGAGAAGTGAGAACTGAATTCACTAAATAATATGATAGCCATTTATGTTTGTCTTCCTGTCTTTCAAGAAACTGCTGGTTTAGCTTAGTGGTATGGATTCTGGGTCCAAGATTTGGCAGTGAAATGCATGGTGGTACCACAACATTTTATGCAAGCAACTTTCCAAAATTATACAAGCAATGTTTAAAATGTGTCCCTGGTTGTTGGCCTTTTGCCCCCCCCTCCCCCAATTGAAAAAAAGTTCAAGAAGCTGTGCAACATGCCTATGGTTTACACTACTGTGATTCTGTGTTTATATATTGTGTGTAGAAGTAGACTATTATCATGGAAATGTTCTGAATAGGGCAGTTTTGCCATTATTGATGCATGCATTTCGCTTCATTGCCTACTGGAAAAATTTTCAAACAATAAATTTAAAATGCAATTGTGTGTGGATGTAGACCTTTATGATGGAAATGTTCTGAATAGAGCAGTTTTGTCATTACTGGTTAATGCATTTTTGTTTCATTGCCTACTGGAAAAATGTTTAAACAATAAATTTAAAATGTGCTCTAACTTAAGTCTAACACGTGTGCTGTATTATACAAGGAATATAATTTAATACTATCAGGAAGGTGAATCAAGGAATGCATACATTTATGCATGGGCCTAAAACTGTGTTTGAAAACAGCTCAGAGGAAAGTGTGAAAGGCTCAAAATCATGGGCAAATTGTAAGCTTTACTCTTATTACCAAAGCAATGGATGAAGGTAAAACAGTTCACACCACATTACCTTGACCTGGCCAAGCCTTTTGGCACAATCCCCTACTCAGGTGTAGTACAAAAGATGAATAATGTAAGAGCAAACACTTACATCACCAGCTGCATTGCCATCTTGGCTCACATGATGCAGGAGATCAAAATAGGGGAAGATTCCAGTCACCAATGGAGTCCCCCAGGGTTCAGTGCTGAGACTTTTTCTGTTTGGCATATACATCTCAAAAGTAAAAGGAAAAACCAAAGAGCTTTGACCAGCTAAATATGAGATGACTGCAAGCTAGGAGAAGTTATTGAATCCCCAAATTACTTAACCATCATGCAGGAAGGTTTGTCCCAAATAATAACTGGTGTCAAAATCATGACAATGCCCTCTGAGAACTGATCCAATTGTTTGGCATTTGGGAACTTGTGTGTACAGTGACCTAACTTTTGACCAACATGTGCCCAGAGTCATAAGAAAGCTTTTCTATATTGCACAGCTTATAAACAAATTGATTGTGACTAGATCTAGAGATGTTGTTGTCCCCCTTTACAAAACTCTCTTTATGTCAATCATTTTGTATAATGCCCAGTTTGGCATGTATCTGTCCAGCCCCATGCAACAATTGGAATACCTTCAGAGATACCTTACTAAAAGTATACAAGTCCTAAACAATAGGTCTTGCATGGACCACCTCAAAGATTTATTACTATGCTCAGTATCCTACAGAGTGCTTAGAGGTGATATGTCTGACATACAAAGCATCTTCCGACATAATACAGATGGACCTACTGAACATCAGCAAGTCAAATGGCATCAGAAATACTCAGTCCAGGTATCTAAACTGAATGTTGTGGAGAGATGGATATATATCACAGAGGCTACCACTATTCTGGAACAGACTATCCATAAAAATAAAGCAAAGCTCATCCATCCATATTCAAATGCAACTTGGATCTAAGGATGGGTAATAGAAAATGTACTGCAGGATTTCGCCTCATGTCAATAATGGATAAAGGCAGTTTCCTAAATGCTGCATCCCTTACATGCCCCCCTCAAATTATCAATGGTATGATCACAGTTGCTCTCACTAGGGCTAATATACAATTATCAGCCATGGGGATAGCTAAGGCCAATCAGAAAATGTTAATACAAGCACCAAAAGAGAATTGGCTAAGCTTAAAATGTCCTCCAAGTGAACCTATGTTGTGGTAACAAATAGTTATAAAAAAATTACCCTTTTTAGTTCACTAAGTGCCCCTGTCACCCTCTGCCCCCCCCCCCCCAGTCTTTAACAGCTTCCTGCGCCTATGATTGTTTAGTAGGTAATACTAAAAAAAATGTTTATGTACTGCTTTCATATGTAAAATGCTAACTAGTTACAGTGGGGATTGAACCAGGAATGGTTGCTCGCAAAACACACATTCTAACCACTACACTATTGCAATACTGTTTATGTTGGATGTCTCTTGCTATTTAACGTTTTGTGCTGTTTAAGCTGGACTAAGCGTAGCTAAGCAACAGGCACACTTGCGCAGCTATGCTTCGCTTAAACTTTACCGCATTTATAAAAAAAACTGTTTTGTTGTGTTATTTTATATATACCCTTCAGAATATCCCTGCTAATGCTGAACCTGTTATTTTATCAAC
This sequence comes from Protopterus annectens, assembly GCF_019279795.1. NCBI lineage: Eukaryota > Metazoa > Chordata > Ceratodontiformes > Protopteridae > Protopterus > Protopterus annectens. The sequence continues at coordinate 1,298,698,268 of NC_056739.1, forward strand.
TTTCTGCTTTGTGGGACAATTGTCCCTTTTGGCTTTGTCCACATTCCTTACTCTGATGGGTTGGGATGTGTGTGCTATGTGCTTATGCTACCTGTATTATCCTAATAACTTTTGGCTTGGTAGCATACCTCTCAACCTCTTAGAGCAAAATATCTGGACAAACCCTAAATTGATGGGAAGACAAATAGGGACAGATTTTAAATATTGCTCTTATAAACTTAAAAAGTTGATAGAATAATAGGTTTTACATTAGCATCAATTTTCTGAAGGATGTTTGGAGTCTTTTAGACTCAAATGTTTTGCCATCATTTAATGACTTCAATCCTCAGCTATTTACCAGAAAGGTACAGATTTTAGGGGGAATACACCAAAAATATGAGGCAAAAATCTGGGCATTCTGTGAAAATCTGTACAGTTGAGAGGTATGCTTGGTAGGGACGATTGTCCTTTATGCCTTTGACCACAGATTTGTTTTCCTGATGGGTTGGGGTGTTATGAGCATTCTCACTTGTTTTTAATTGCTGAAAGGCAATTCTGGAGTACAGGGGGCATGTGTATTGTGAGAGCTCTGCTCTACGACACACTCCCTGCGCTCGTACATGGAACCATGTCCATTTTAGAGCATGGCAGTGCACCTTCATAAATATGCATGGTGTGCTGCTGTGCTGAGCAGGAACGGTCCCTGGCATGCAGGAATAACTTATTCCTGCATGGCTGCTTGCTGAATCCCGGGGAATGTTTCAGATATTGTGAATCCAAAAATGTGCAATACCATTCATTCAGAGTGCAACAGTTTATGAATAACTCCATTTCAATAGTGTAGCAATGAAGTTTGTATTTGGATTATGATGTACTATTCAGTGCACAGCTTTACTAATAAGCACAAGTAATATGCTATGTGGGTAAGACTGTGAAAAAACATATTGGCCAACCACAAAACTTATGTCACATAACATTATGAATGGCCTGATGGATTAAGAGAAACCCAATATATTGCTATCACCTTTTACACATAGATTTTATGTAGCACAATATCAAAGTGGTATCAAGAAAGGGATAAAAAGTGTGGCAGCCCTGAGTGCATGCTGTTTAGGCAGAAGAGGTGCTGATATGTCCATACAAGTCAGTGGGGTGATTGCATGTGATGGGCAGTAAGGCAGAAGTGCTATATTGATAGTCATTAAAGGAGCCTCAATCCAAATTGCAGCTGCTTAAATAATTTACTTGGTGTGTGTTCTTGTGTATGCGTGTATAATTCTCATCTAAGACTTTCTCATTCCATTGACCACGCATCTTTAATTACGAATGCCACATGTGGCACTACTGCATGACAGCTTGCAGAACTGACAAATGCTAATTTGTATTTTTCTAAACATGCAAAATTCCATGCATCAAATTATTAGTAAATGCTTTCAAATTTTAAGTAGTATTATATTTTAACTTTGTAGGAATGTACTTCTTTATGTAAAATAATCTGTGAATATCAAATCTATGTTAAAAAATGTATAGCTCTAGATCTAAGAATGTGCATGCAAATAAATTATGCATTTATGTATTTGGTGATTATTCCACATTGCAACTTCAATGTATTTTATCATCTGTGTATAAAACAATTTAGAGTTTTATCACTTATGCTGACCAGAATACTAAATTAGTAGTTTATATTGCAGCTTCTCCTAAATAATAATCCTTTAATGTGAGGAAAAATCACAAGTATATATATATATATATATATATATATATATATATATATATATATATATATATGCTTTTAAAGGTGTTTAATTCTTAGTTATTGGTAATAGTGCTCCCTTATTTAAGAATGTGATAAAACTGATATTTAGAATACAAAGAATAACCTTGGCGGACTATGCAGATTTGTCCTCTGGCCTTAATGA
>NC_056739.1:1298705165-1298735165 GCF_019279795.1 Protopterus annectens
GTAATTAACCACTAAGTCATCATAGCAGTACATAATACTGAGGTATCACCAAACAAATCCTCACTATAGGAAAATCAAACTGAACATGTGAAAGGAATCTATATACAGTCTTATGTTGTATAACCTACTACATAACATAAATATGTGAACTGGAGTACTGCAGTAAGCCCAGATGTGAGGTGTAATTGTAATACAGTATTGAAGTTCCCTAATAAACACAAGGACCCCACATATGTACACATGAATCATGGATACCAGACACATATATAACGTAATGAATAATAAATCAATACCAAAAAGCAAATATAATGCAAATTAAATATTAAGCAACGCTAAGCATTGCACAGGCCAGCTTAGTAGGTGTAAGCAATGTGTAGGCCAGCTAACTCAGTCTGCCCATTGGTATACCCCTTTAAATGATGCCAACCGTAGGTAAGCAGGTTTGCCCATAGCTTAGACTTTTCAAAACCATCCAATCACGGCATAGTGCAGGAAATCGGCCCTATTTAAACCCAACAGGTGGGAATACATCTCATAACTGTTTGTAGCTTCCCCTTGCTGGCACTATGTCTGGAAGGGAGAGGGTTTGCACTTTAGGGCACAGCGCTGGGGCATCCAGGAGTCCAGAATCATGGCAGGACTCCTTGTCAAAGACCATGAGCAGAGACTGCTGCAGGACCAGAACCAGGGTTCCCAATATAAAGCAGAAGCCTGGGACTGTTTCGCCTGTGATCTCACCAGTGCCACTTGCATACCCTGAACTGGTGAGCAGGTCAGCCATCACTATGCCAACCTGAAGTGACGAAAGCGGGATCTCCTGGATCAGTGGATTCAAGAGACTAGGAGGACAGGGGAGGTCCCAGCTGTGTGTAAGTATTACTCCACTACCTATTTAATAATTGCCAGCTCATGTATATTATGGATAGGTATGGCTAAATATTCTTCTTATGTCCTTCATAGTGGCAATTGAGCGGGCTGCGAACCAGGGGGCCCATGGATGTCACTTGCAGAGGTTGTGATGCAAGGTAGGTTAGTAATACGCTTGCATGTACTGTAATAAGAAATAAAAGTATTAGTAAGTTAATTGCCTCTATAAAACCTGTATTGTTTAAGGCAAGTACTGCATACACCAGAAAATATGGCAGGAAGAGTCTCATATAGTTTATTTGTAAATAAAAGCATAATAGCCTGACAATAAAGATCTAAATGCAGAACTGCATGTGTTTACTCTGGTATCATATGGTAATATAGATTTGCAATCACTTAATAGTACTGTTGTATTAAGCACTGTTACCCACACTGTGCAACATAAATAAAATGTGTAGGAATGTCTGTATATGACTGGTGTAATCCCCAGAGGTCATTTAGTACAACTGACTGAGAGACATAGAAAGAAAACAATGAAAAGGCAAACAACAAAATCCAAATAATGCATGCAACTGAGATGTAAACTGTTGTCTTTTTTAGCACACACAGCCATGGTTTGAATCCTGGGAGTGGTAGTAGGCTGCATACAGAATCATACCCCACAACTGAAAAGATATATCTAGTAAATCGGTCCAGATCTGCTGCCTGTTACCCTGTCCCCCTGGGAAATCAGTGGGATGATCCCAGGCATTTAAGCAGCAAACAAGGAATACAACTGATTGTCACACATCTATAAGAACAAAGCTGTCACTATAGCAACTCCCCAAACTGTTATGAGAGTAATAAGCTAAGTATGTCCCATCTACACCCCCATTTTTTCAAGAAGCTGTGTGAGATGTATGTGCATAATACTAATGTGGTAATTTGTGTGGCAACATTCAGGTAGTGCTAATAAACATTGCTCCCACAGGTCCGTCAGATATGAACACTGTGCCTAGAAATAAAAGATTGATACCCTGTACTGGTACTGTTTACTCTGGTACTGTATGGCATTGTAAGTGTTGCAGTTGTTCTGAATAATAAGGTATTACTCATCACTGTCACCCACACTGTGCTACATAATATGGCTGTCTAGGAAATCTTGTATAAGAGTGTTGTAATACAAAGTCAGAATGTAAAACCACAGGAGAATTATAGACAGAAATCAAATTAGAGATATATAGCAATATCTATATAGCACACAGAAATCAAATTAGAGATATATAGCAATATCTATATAGCACACACAACTGTGACGGACAGTGTTTTATTTTGATAAGACACAGCCATGGTCCGAATCCTGGGAGTGGTAGTAGGCTGCATACAGAATCGTACCCCACAACTGTACAGATATGTCCAGAATGTCCAGTATATTGGACCATATCTGCTGCCTCTCCCCATGGGAAATCAGTGGGATGATCCCAGATGTTTAGGCAGCAAACAAGAAATACAACTGTCACACATCTATAAGAACAAACCTGTCACTCTAGCAACTCCCCAAACTGTTATGAGAGTAATAAGCCAAGTATGTCCCATCTACACCCCCATGTTGTCAAGCTGTGACCAGAGTGTGTACAGTAACATAGTGAGATGTATGTGTATAATACTAATGTGTAATCCGGAACTTTGTGTGGCAACAGTCAGGTAGTGCTAAGAAACATTGCTCCCACAGGTCCATCAGATATGAACACTATGCCTAGAAATAAAAGACTGATACCCTGTACTGGTACTGTTTACTCTAGTATTGTATAGCATTGTGAGTGTTGCAGTTGCTCTGAATAATAAGGTCTCACTCATCACTGTCACCCACACTGTGTTACATAATATAACTGTCTAGGAAATCTTGTATAAGAGTGTTGTAATTCACTCAAGGTTTAAGAGGGCAAGAGTCTAAATATGTCCCAGTTCACCTGCATGTGGTCAAGAGATGGCCAGAGTCTGTGCAAAAAGAGATGGACACGTATGTGCATAACATCAACCTGGAATCTGGGAGTATGTATAGAAACAGCTAGTTAGTGCTAACAAACAATTCCTCTACAGGTATACCATTTAAGAGGTATATACTGTAGGTAAAACCAGTTCATGTATATAGTTGTTGACAGCCATACCACTTTCCAAACTAAGGCAATAGGGTAGTGTACTAATATTTGTAAGGTACAGATAGCACTGACTAGGAAAGTAATGCGAACTACAGGAATATACTAGTTGTTAATTGACACCCCCCCACCACCACCATATTTGCAATACTAAACTAAATGCCTGAATCAACTGGTATGTGCTGACTTAACTGAAATGTTGGGACATATGTCCTTTTGTTTGATAATTATTTAAATCTGTTTCTATGCTTGTGCTATGTTGAAATACTCCAACACTGGTGGCATGGTGCCATCAATGTACCTGCATGCTGCTGCAATTACCACCATGGTCCCATATATGCATGTGTTCTGTTTGCTATGCAACTGTTCCATATCTGGTGTCTGGGTTAATGGGAATATCTATGCATGCTGTTATACCTAATCCTGGAATGTGTTGACTATTGCTAACCCACATATGTTGATAAAACATAAACATCATAGCACGTATGGGAATGCGGGTCCCAGCGGAACCACCTGTCCCGCTTCAGATGGCTGTGGCACCAGCCACCAGCACCTCTGGGGCCCAACCCAGGACCTCCTCGTCCATAGGTCCTGCACCACCTTCGGGTGGAACCACCTCAGGGGATGGGGCTCGTCCTCCCCAGAATCAGGCCGGAGAGGAACATGTCACCTGTCGCCAGGTCCGGGTCGTGATGCTTAGTGAGCTCAACCAGCAGTTTGGAGATCTGCTACACCAGCTCAAGGGCCATGTGTCATGACTAGAGGGTCGGCCTGGCTCTCTGACTCAGCCCCCAGCACAGCCACCTTTGGGGCTGTGAAGGTGCAGTAGTGACTACCCATGGGTGGGGACCTCAGTCCCACTGTTTCCACTAGAGGGCTCATGGCTTCCGATTTCCCAACACCCATCCCCAACAAGGTGTCTACCCCCACATGTTTCGTATACTGACCCTGTATGCGTCTTTTCTGTCTTATCTGTTAACCTACCCAACCAACCTCTCCAAATATACTTATTATCCCTCCCCAACATCCCACTCTCACCTGAAAAAAAAAAGGGCAATCTATTCACCCCAAAAAATCTCACCACATACATAGCTGTCCATTTCACATGTGTCCACTGGACACATGCAATCTGGTCTAATTGGCATCACAACATATTATTGTTGTCCTCACCCCGCTCTCTGGGATTTGAGTGCCCAAATCTACCTCCAAATTCAGTGTATATGCACAGTTGTTGCTTTAGAAGAAAAAGGCAGCTGTAGACCTTCCCTACAACCTTCCTGGACATCCCTAGCTATTTTCCCTACTGTCTTTCTCTCTTTGTGCCCCTTTTTCACCACTTTCCTATCAACCCTTTTTTTCTTTTCTTTTAAATTAATTAGCATGGGGGTAAGCTGGAGTAAGCACTTTTAAGCAGCAGTAAGCTGGTTTAAGCCTGTTTCCATGGGGGTAAGCAATGCCTACACAGGTTAAGCAATTTAGAAGCTAACTGAGTATAAGAAACTATAACCGAAAGTTAGCAGTGCTTACCTCCACGCAAACCCGTGCAAACCCACTTACAACTTCTGAAAAGTGCCTTAATCACTCTGTTTCCAACAGCCCTTGTTCTGCCCAGCAACGAAATAAGCAGCCTCTGTAAGGCTCGAGCCCAGAACCCTGCACTCCACAACGATTTACCACTAAGCTATGTCAGATATACATAACCCTGATGTTTTCACAAACATATCATCCAACACAGTCATTCAACAGTACAGGAAATGTATTAAAACATGTAGATGTATGTGTGTGTGTGTGTGTGTGTGTGTGTGTGTGTGTGTGTGTGTGTGTGTGTATATACATATATATATATATATATACATATACATACATATATATACATATATATATATATATATATATATATATATATATATATACATATGCATACATCTATAGATATATTTGTCTACTTATATACGTGTATATATATACATATATATATATATATATATCAAACAGTATATAGATCAACTAATACATTGTTCCACCAGGGGAGCCAATATCCTAGACCTGTTCATTACCAACATGGGAGATAGATGCTTCACACCAGTGGTCACCCCCTCATTGGTCAGGTCTAACCATAAGCAAATCACCTTTGACATCCACATCCCACCCCCACCCCCCAGTAAGAAAACCTCCTTAAAAAACTTCTCCAAAGCCAACTTCATGCTACTGAAGTCAGAAGTGACAAACTTCACAACACCCACGCAGATGGGATCTGGAAGTTCGACTGCAGAATCCTACACTAAGGCACTGTACGAGCGCATCCACTCGTGCATGAATCGTGCCTTCCTAAACAGAACCAAGATGCTCTTCTCCAAAAAAGGAAGCCAATCTGGTGGTCCCCTGCTATAAACAAACTATACAACAGAAGGAAGAAACTGTTGCAGAAAAGAGGAAAATTACATGATGCAAAACCTCCCTCACCAGCCTCAGTAAGAAGCTGAGATCCATCATAAAATCCTCAAAAGCTAGTTACGAAAATAAAATTGCCAAAGATTCCAAAGACAACCACAAGGCATTCTATAGTTATGTCAAGAATCTAAATGGCAATGTTCAGATTTCAGATCTGCTCTGAGCTACAACAGAATGGCATTAAATATACTGATCCCAAGGATATTGCAAATATCCTAGCAGATCGATTTAGTGTCAACTTCACACCCCTCTCACCGCCTAAAGGGCCCATCTCAATACCAAAAGATTGCCAAATTCTGATAATCATGGCCCCATAGGTAGAAACCGCACTCTCCAAAGCTAAGAATACAGCATCCATGGCACCAGATGACATCCCAGGCTGTGTTCTAAATGAACTACAAAATGAACTGGCACCTCACCTAAGTGTTATGTTTAATCATAACCTCACCTCAGGCTTCGTGCCCACTGAGTGGCACACAGCTACAGTTATCCCGCTTCACAAGGGTGGATCCGCCTTGGATTCCGGGAACTACTGTCCCATCAGTCTGACAAGCATGATCTGCAAGGGCATGGAATGCATTATCATGGAACTTATAAACAAAGACATTGGCAACCTTTAAACACTGGACCCCACCCAGTTTGGGTTTGTGAAGGGCCGATCTTGTCTCCTGAACCTGATTGACTTCTTCAAATTAGTCTCCAGAGCTGTGGACGAGGGTATGGTGGTTCACACAGCCTATCTGGACCTCGTCAAGGCCTTCGACACCATCCCCCATTCTGGAATCATAGATAAACTTACTAAGCTGGGCATAACTCCCTACATCACTCAAAGGGTTGCCAACTGGCTTAATGACAGAACCCAGACTGTAAAAGTAGATGACTCCAAATCCAGCTTCAGACAAGGGACAAGTGGAGTACCTCAGGGTACAGTCCTTGGACCACTCTTGCTTGGCATCTACTTCTCTGAAGTACAGGCCAACACTAAGGGACTCTGGCTAACAAAGTTTACAGATGACTGCAAACTGGGAGTCATTATTGAATCCCCAAATTATGTGGATATTTTACAAAAAGGCCTTACAGAAACAGATGCCTGGTGCCAGAGCCATGGGCTCAGGCTCAATGCCAAGAAATGTATAGTTATTTCCTTTGGAAAAAAACATGTACCCATGAATTACCACATAGGTGGCAGGATGCTAAACATCAAAAGTGTGATGAGAGACTTAGGGACACAGGTGGACAGTGGTCTCACTTTCGATAACCACATCGCCATAACAGTCAGGAAATCCTTCTATGTGGCACACCTCATCACTAAGGGCTTTTCATCCAGAAAAAAGGAGGTCATTGTCCCACTGTACCCATCCCTCATTAGACCCATTATAGAATATAATGCCCCATTTGGTATGTACCTCACAAGACATCTGCAACAGCTAGAAAGGCAACAGAAATACCTCACTAAAAGAATCACAGGCCTAAAGCAGATGCCATATGCTGACCATCTAGAAAAACTCCAGCTATACTCTGTGGCATATTGTCTACTCAGAGGCGATCTCTCCTTAACATACAAGGTCATGTCAAACCCTGAGCTGTTGGACATGCTCCACTTAAAGAAATCCCAATCCCTCAGAGCCACACGCTCCAGGGATCTAAACCTTGTCATCACAATGAACAAAACATGGTGGATGGATAGGTTCCTGACCCAGAGACTCCCCATACTCTGGAATAGACTGCCCATACATGTCAAGCAGAGTGCCTCATTGGCCTTCTTCAAAAGGAACCTTGATGATTGGAAGGGAGATAGGAAATTCACCCCGGGGATCATGTCAGTTGCCCTGCTAGACAGGGGCCCAGAGAAGTAAATATTGTGGGAAGAAATATCCAGGGAATTGGGAATTGTTATGGCTAGGCTTGCATAGGCCCTAGGGTCGATAGCCTAGTACCAACCTAAGAACCTATAAACCTATATACACAGCTATATATATATATATATATATATATATATATATATATATATATATATATATATATATATATTAAGCATAATTACATATCTACATATGTATATATACATATATAGATATATATGTAACTACACATACACACACACAGATATGTATAGGAAGATACATATGTAGAGGGTGCACACAATACGGAACAGCCACTATGTCTACAGTTGCCACCTTACCAAATGGACACTATATGAGCCACCCATACAAATGACAATTGTTGCCTGAAACATATACCCACAGAGAGGTCAAAGGATATAACACCACACACAGGTTTGCTTACATGGGAAAGCTTTATTTGTGTACTATTACAGTTGTATATGCCATATCATATAGCTGTTTAGACTCTAAAATACGTATAAACCTACTAATGCAACTGTCAAACAGATAAAATTAATACAGTATTCTGGAAAGGTTTGTATATGTTGCTGTCCAGGCCAAAGCCTTCAAGTAGTACAACAGTAAAGACAGACTGGACCACAGGATAACAATCAATCAACAGTAAGTAATGCAGATGTATAGTCCAGCAGCCTCTATCTAAACCCTGTACACAATCCCTAGGGGGTAAAGACCTCAGTTGACACAATGGGGTGTATCTATTACATAACAAGACATAACTGAAACCATCACAATCACACTGACAAACAGAACAGTTTGTATGGTAGGAAGCAGTAGGCCTGCATTTACTCAAGGTGAATTGTACGGTAATGTACATCCATATACCTTAAGGCAGCTTACCCCTGACACCCTCACATGTTGTAACAGCCTAGGTTAGTTATGGTGCATCCCCCCGATAGACTGACATACCGGGCCATATGTGACAAACACTGCCCTCTGGACTGCATAAGGGCACACATGTATTGTGTAGATGAAGCCCACACATATATGGACCCAACCCCACAATATGTGTGTGAGCCATAACAGCAGTGGAATGATGGGAGGAATGGCAGCATGACATACTCACAGCCCACTGCATAACAACCCTGACAGCATGTCATATGGACAAAGTCTGGTATGTAGGTACAGGACAGAGGCTGAAACACAGGCCCATATGTGAAATAGTCATGTCATACACTAAGCAAGTCACTGGTGTTCTAGGATAGTCTGCAACATATCCTTAGTCAGGAATATGAAGTTAGAAATAGAAATGGGTATAGTCATGTACTGATAGCACTCAACTCAAACACACTACCAGTGATATATCTGGCACAAGACCTATGTGGTGGACAGACAAAGCATAACAGGCACACCTCTGGCCATCAAATGGATAGGCCCACAGTTGAGAGCTATGCAGACAGACTGCATTCCATGTTAAACTAGTATGTACACACAAACCCTGTAACACTGGTGCTATACAATGCATACAACAACATTACTCACACTCTGTCTGTAGTTCTGGAACCTCATACAAATATCTAGCTGGCCTGAGTGTACAGGTTCTCTTGTAAGAGGTATTGTTACCTGCTGTCTGTAACACTGCTGCCCAGACACAGGAAGGATGTCCACCATACAGGAAAGGTAAAGGGACCATGCCCACATGATGTAGGGATTTACAGTAGTGGGTTGCCATGACAGTGGTAATTGCAAGTACTACACAGCATGCTGCATGCAGGTAGCAAGTGGAGGACACTGATTGGTGCAGAGGCCATCACCCGATCATGTGCATCACCTACAAAAGCCATGTTGCAATCTAGTCAAAGCAGCTCAATCCATTTACTGGAGAGAGAGAGAGAGAGAGAGAGAGAAAGTGAAACTGAATGTGAAACAAACAATCAAACAAACTAAAAAAGAAAGCTGGCTAAAGACCAAGCCAAAGGAGAACATAAAAAAATCCTTACAAGAACACTATCCAGAACAGACCTCATTCCCACAACAGGTATATGAAGTATATATATGCATGTAATTGACTGTAGTACTTGGTCCATAATAATGGGATCGATTATGTGGAATGATTTATATGTGCCATCAGGTGTTGTTGTAATGATGTTCAGCTGAACAACTGCTAAGGATAATAGAGTCTGTTCCTATGGATAGTGGGCTATACCTGTCAACTGTACAGAGCAGCACTGACTGATAAGATGTAAGCCATCATAGTGTGTGTTGTGTAATGGAAAGCATGTATATTACTGTGGCCAATAGCTGGTGGTGGAAGCAATGCCATAATGATGGACATGGGGGTTCCACAGCGCACCACTTGCAGGATACTCAGGTTAACCTATATTGTAGCATGCTGGAATGCCATAGGTGTGCAATAGGGTTACCTGCAATCTGGCCCTACATACACCCCCCCTAATGTTAGGCTGTGTCCATATGTGGCACCTGTCTGTGTTGTATCAAGGCAGAACAGTGCAGCTGCGCAGGAAGGAGTTTTCAGATTGTGAACCTGATGTCTGAATGTCCCCATATATAGGGTTTCTATTAGAATGACAAAAACGCATTTTGTCAAATGCGTTTTCGTCGACACATATAGAGCGAACAGGCAAAACAGCGAAGCGGCTGTTCAGCGAATTCTTTCCCTGGGAAAGAAGGCGCTTGACCACTTTGTTGTTTTGCCATGTTCTGCAGTGTAGTGTGGTCTCTTGTCCAGTATAGCTCCCGAGCTTGAATGTGCAACAGTTACTGACCTTAGGGTTAGGGTGCAGGTTAAGGTAAGTGCATATGTATAAAAGTGTTTACTGTTTTTTATTTTGCATTAGATGTATGGTTGAGTTACGTGTGTATGTGTTTTCAGCTGTTTACGTTTGTTTTGGGGGAGCAGAATTAGGGTTAAGGTAAGTGTGCATGTGTTTGTAACTGTTTATGTAAATGTGCAAGAGTTACTGACCTTAGGGTTAGGGTGCGGGTTAAAGTAAGTGCATATGTTTTAAAATGTTCACTGTTTTTTTTTCCATTGGATGTGTGGTTGGATTACGTGCATATGTGTATTTAGTTGTTTACTGTTTTTTTTAGGGGGTACAATTAGGGTTAGGGTATGTGTGTATGTTTTGGAAGTGTTTTATGTTTTCTTTTTTTTTTGGTTGGAACAGCGATTTCTTTCCATAGGAAAGAAATCATTGTTCTGTGTTTTCGACATTTCCAGCTTTCGCTGAAAATGTGTCGATGAAACTTTGTTTGCTGTTTTCAGTGTTCGATGTTTCAATATAGACCCAAATATAGGTATATATATATGTGTGTGTGTGTGTGTGTGTGTGTGTGTGTGTGTGTGTGTGTGTGTGTGTGTGTGTATATATATATATATATATATATATATATATATATATATATATATATATCTACTGTTTATATATATATATATATATATATATATATATATATATATATATATATATATATATATATATATATATATATATATATATATATATACATCATATATATACACACACACAAGCATATATATACACACACTATACACATACACACACACACACACACACACACACACACACACACACACACACACACACACACACACACATGTATGCAAATACATGTCCCCTATATTACCACCACAGTGCTGCATGCTATGTGTGAGGGAACTGCACATATAGCAATACACTCAGATACATACAGCTGTCAGTGTATGCAACATGGACAGGTATGTCACATGTGAAACCCTTGTTGGGACCACATTGCCCTTGTCTGTGAAGTAGGGAAAGGGAATATGGGGAAGTATGTCAGGCAGTCCATGTCCTGAAGGTGCCTGTCCTGGAGGCTGAGCAGAAGGAGCATGTGGACCCTGTGAATGTGTACTGGGTGCCTCAAGGTGATGTTGCACATCCCACGTGTCTGTGGAGCCCACTATGGAACAGACCCTGGTCTGACTTCAGGGGACAAGAACATATCTGTGTGTGCCCCCAGTGGGGTGGTACAATATCCCCTGAGGTGGTTCCACCTGAAGGAAATTCTGGACCAGTACATGAGAAGGCCCCAGGGTGGGTCCCACATGTGATGTGGCCTGGTAACATGGGCAGATGAGTTTGGAGAGGTGGTTCTGCTGGCAAATATTCCCTATATGTCACTGAAATAGAACATATGTGAGTAGTAATAGTCTACACAATCCTGGAACATGTCCAACAGCATGCATAGATATCCCCAATAAAAGATAATTTCAGATGTGCAGCAATCACATAGCAAGCATACCACAGGCATATATGGAACCATAGTGGCCCTGACAATGGCATGCAGGTGAATAGTCTGTAACAGGCCAGCAATGATAGTGTTTATACAGGGAACATGGCTACAAACACATAGCACAAGGTGTGGTACAATACAAAATCTGTCCCACTGGTAGGTAAGCTGTAGCCATACCTTTTGAGTTGTGTGTACAGTTTGTTGTTGCTGATTATGGTGGGGGGTGATAGAAATGTATATTAAGAACTGTGGTAACCTTCCTGTATGAGTTGCTCAGACCTATTTCCATCTTTATGTCTTTCAGGCAAGATGTCACATGGACGGCTCCTTGCTTACTCAGCTGCTGAAAATGAAATAGTGCTAAACTATCTAATCCAGCACTACCCTGTCCTGTTTGTCCGGGCCGCCTATGACCAACAAGAGCAGACCGCCCTGTGGAATGACCTAGTCCACAGGTTCAATGATGTTGGACTGCACAACTGCAGTTATGAGTAGGTCCGGCATCATTGTTCTGACCTGCTTCGTAATGCTCATTGGTGTGCTGCTGCATTCCAGAGGGATCACCTCACTATGGGGGGGAATGCCATCCATCCCCCCCGACACGTGTTGAGGAGCTCCTCACCAGCCTCGTGGCACCTGCCCGTCCACACAGCCAACAACTGCCGGACAGAATTATGGAGGTGGGTGCCACTCAAACACTGGCTGTGGAGCGTGCAGGTAAGGCCACAGGGCATATCAGTAGACCACTGTTGTGTATGCATCCGCATCTGTACAGGCAGATCATACATATCTGACATGTCATATATATATAGTTTGTTGCTGCATAGTAGTAATAAACAAATGTGCATACGTGGTAGTATTGTGGACATGTACTGTTGATGTCCTGTAATGCTACACTCACCCTGTAGCAATGCCACTGACAATGTGTGGCCACTGACATTGCATCTCTCACCCCCTTATGTAGGTCCCTCCGGTATACCACCAAGGAAGCAGCCTGTAGCTGGTGAGTATGGTTTATGTTGATGCTTGCCAATACACCGGGCATGTAATGGCTATAGTATATTCCATGCACACATCTAACACACCTACCCAGAATGCATGCTGTACATGTGCACGTATTGCTGCTGTTAAATGCATGGCATCACAGTGGTGATCATGATGGGGTATTGTAAGGGTATGTCAGACACTTGCAAGATAACTAACATTCTGTCATTGCGGAATGTGTCCACAGAAATTAACATAATGATGGGAGACATGGCCTACAGTAGGGACATATGTGAAACATCACCCGTATACAGTGCAACAACAGTGTATATACCAGTAGTACAATGGCAACGGTTACAGATTTACACTATGGCATAACGTTTTACTGTGGTCCACATTATTAGCTGGGACTAGGCTGTAAAACATGGTGCTCAGTGTATGGGACAGTGCAAACTGACACACATGTAGGCCTTACTTGTCAAGCATCTGCAAAAAGGCTAAAGGTGGGGATGTCAGCATGACACACCAGTGCACTGTAGGATGCTATAAATGGCTATATCTGCACACAGTCAGGTTCAGGAACTATGGCAGACGTAACCCTACCCCCACAGCAATAGTGACTGCAGTGTGTGAACACCAAGGGATGTGCACATGAGTAGACCTTGCAATCATGCAGATTTGGGGGACATGTGTAGGGCAGAATGAACATACACTGGCAAATGCAGATGGCCCATGCTAGTATACCCCTGCCAGGAGTAGTGACTTCTGTAGTACACATAACAATAGGTGCAACAGACAGTCATGATAAGGGTGTGCACACATATGTACACATGGAGCGTATGCATCACGGTCAGCATCCACATGCCTAGCACATTCCGTAGACACTGCATGTGAATGTACAGGACATATGTCACATATCGGGCTCATGTAATGTTAATATATGTGGTGATGTGGTCCCATGGCAGATCAAGGAAGGGTGCGTCATATCAATAAGGGTGTGTACACTCCCCATAGCCATGGTATGCTCTGATGGTTGTCAGTGTAATACTATTGGATTGGTCATACATGGTCTACTGATGTTGAAATTTGTAAACCAGACATCAGGCATTCACAAATAATATCTGTCCACATATCATACCAGGTATTGTTTGTTGAAAAACATAGGGGCTGTGAGCATTAGAGCTGACATAACTGACACAGTACTACACATTCAGCAATGGGTTGTACACCTGTGAGGTTTTGTGCACAGTACATGGCAGGGTACAGAACAGGTGCACAGCAATACTGTGTACATGGGTGCAGTGGCACCCAGGGGAAGGGGCATCACCTACTAAGACAGCACATGCATCACACACATGTATACTGTTGCTAGCATGGATTGACTATAGCTGCACTGCATGCTGTTGTGAACCATATGTTATGCATTTTGACAAATGGGTAATAGGAGGACTGTGTGTACTATCTTTGTGCAACCTCACCTGTGTTTGTGTGTGTGTGTGTGTGTGTGTGTGTGTGTGTGTGTGTGTGTGTGTGTGTGTGTGTGTGTGCGTGTGTGTGTGTGTGTGTGTGTGTGTGTGTGTGTGTGTGTGTGTGTGTGTGAATGGGTGGTTATTTTGTCTGTAGGGTCACTCTGGTGAAGTGAATGTAGGGTGATGCATGTAGGATGCTTGTGTGCATGTATGTGTGTTTGTGTGGGTGTCCATGTATGCACATGTGTGATTCTGGGGTTGTTCATACAGCAGTACTTCCCTTTGGGATCGTGCAGTACATGGACATGGACTGACACATGACACACCAGGAATACTTGTCATGTATGTAATCACAGGACCACTGATAGTATAATAAGGTCTGTAGCATGGAACATGCATTGGGAGGGAAGGTAGACACCAGATATACCCTTAATATTGCATTCAGCAGAGATGTAACTGACAACCCATGTATGCAGCACTACAGATGCACTGGGGAATTACTAGACAACACCAGGGAGTGTATCCATATATTACAGTTGTCACATGATAGGTTGATTGAGCAGCATATCTGGCATGTACTGAGCAATACTTACACATGACACTACAGTGCATGAAATTATGGAGCGAACATAGTACCCTCTCACATATAGGGGCCATGCTCATGATGTCCAGGCATATTCAGGGTGAACACTGAATGACAGCAGTGAGGCTATATAAAACAATTCCACTCAGGTTAGGGAGGTAACGGAGTAACAGTTTTTTTGTTGAGATCACTTGTATAGACATTTAGTGGAATGATACATTAATGAGTGCTATTAATGACTGTAAGTTACCAAGTGTGATGCAGGATGGAGAATGCATGGGAATAAATGTAGGACTGTCTGTAAAGTCATGGACAGGTAGTTATTAAGGTGGTGTATGTATGTGTGTGTGTGTGTGTGTGTGTGTGTGTGTGTGTGTGTGTGTGTGTGTGTAGTGTCATGCAATGTTGTACAGGTCTTAAAGTGCATTTCTTGTTTTCCCCCACAGGTGGCGAAGTGAGTCAGGGTCCCTCCTGCATGCACTCTGATGTTGGTGTCTATACAGACACCGAAGATGATGATAGTAATGTTGAGGCACAGGTGGGGTTGTCAGGGGCCGAAACAGCGCCATCATTTGACATCCCCCTTTTAGCCACTCCAACCCTGCACACAGTTTCAGTGCCTATACATACCCCATCACTAGTGGCCATAGCAGAGGGAAAGCTGGCAGTTGGTGGCAGTGCACAGGAGAGTGTGGTAACCATGCCTACTATGTCTGGTCACAGCAGGCATAGCTGGATGTCTGGTAGGGCACCACATAGGCAGATGTACCAGGGTGCTTGTGGTAGGGCTGCTGATCATCATGCCCCTGGCAGACACACCACAACTGGTACCACCAGGCACATGTTTCAGGCTGTCATGACGGTGCAGGCACATATGGAACATTACACCAGACAGGGCCTGAGGCTGCAGAGGGCTGCTCTCACATCTGCAAGCGACAACTTCCATGAACTGTCTGGTGCCATCCGTGCTCATACCGAGCTCATGGATAGACGGTCTGGTGAGATGATGGCCCTCATCGACCGTGGTTTGTCCATGCTTGGACATGTGGTGGGAGTGTGGTGATGGCTGTGTGGATGTAGGTCAGCAACACCAACAGCTGGCAGTCAACGTAGACATGCTAGGACACCAAGGGGCTCTCGTAGAGGCAGTACCAGCCCCAGCACTGCAGGGGGGCTGCTGTTCATGCCACACTACAGCAGGCCATAAGCATGTGGTCCTGGCCAGTCCCAGGAGGGAATTGGTTCCAGCAGACATCTGTCATCATCAGGAGAGAGTAGCAGATCGAGGCCTGTACCTGGACATGCCCATGGAACTCCTGACAGGCACAGTCCACGTGTCCATGGCTAGAGGCAGTGAACTACAAACCCTGCCAGGTATGGTCTGCAGCTGTCCATAAACACCTGTGTAGGGCAGCCACATGGCAGAACTGTGTGCATGCATACCCACACACTATACGAATTCACCTAGGGCAAATCCCATACCTACACACACCACATCACCATGCCCAGTTCACCTCATTACACTCCTCACCCACACATGATATCAAATGTATGGCCCACCCTCGGCCTCTGGTAAACCAACAACACACCCTTTTCATATGATACCTGTGCCACATCCCTGTCATCCATAACATCGATGCAAAGACAGGCTAATATGGTTCTGATGCACACGGTGACTGTACTACAGTGTACCAAAGTACTGCAGTGTAACATGCTGTCAGGAGTAAAGGTTAATGCATACATGTCAGGTAGTGTAGCCATCCAGCAATGATGCATTATAGCTGTTAGTAACACTGGATGATTGTCGTCTTCATAATGTTATCCATTTGTGTTGTAGGTGTACATGTGTCAGCAGGAGGATGGTCGGCAGTCATATTCCACAAGGGTTATGGCTCTGTGGAGACACCATGGCTGTGACATATCTGGGGTAGAGTTGAACACATGTCACAGGTTTGTTTAACAGTTATTGCCTGTGCCACATGGACAGGTGACCAGCTGGGATGTGCATAATCTGCAACTTGATGTAGACCCATCCACATACATGAAAGCCACATACACACTCTTACTTGGCAACACCGGGACTAGACCCCTACCTAGGTATGTAGTGCTACTGAAGTGTGTGGCTTTCATTGCACACACCACACAGCATTTAGGGGGAGGTGTGTTCCAGGTTACATCTTGCATGCAGGACATCCCCAGACATGTACAGTATGCTAATGGGGGATGTAATGGGTGCATATGGACAATATATAGTGTGAAATACCATCATATACACATTAACAGACACATAACAGGCAGACACATGTCTGAGAGACCTGGGCCTATCACTGCTAACTAATTTGACCATATGTCCAATGTGTTACAGGTTGTCTGTACACAGCACATGCATAACTGGGCTGGATTGTGGTTTCAGTTACCTGTATGGTCGATGGTGACAGTGGTCACCATAAAGTGGTACATGGGACATATACCAGGTGTACCTTGGTGTAATGACAGTGTACACAGCACCCACATCCCCCAGTGAACACTGTACTCCCTGAAACCCATGATGACACTCTGACATACCCACCATCACACATTGCCCACGACTGTGATACACCCCATTGGATATCCCAACAGTGGTACTACAGGGATATGCATATAATGCACATGCCACAGGCATAGTATGGTGTTGCGTCAAGCCTCACCTATTGGCAGTAACAACACTATCTGTACTCCTGTGTGGCAATGGGTATTGTAATAGGAGCATGTGACCTCGGAATATTGTACCCTACAGATATACGGACATGCACACATACATACACTTGCCAGAACTTAATGGGTATCACATGCCTATCGACCCATTTGTACAACATTGTTGTGCTGGTACTGCAAGGCCCATGTAGCCGTTAGGGAGAGGAGCATAACAGGGTACATGTAATGTCCCATACAGCAGCAGCCACAACTGACTATGGCAATGAGTGTTGCAGTGGTTGTAAAGGCCCTCATAGAATTCCCAAGTATAGGTGTGCTAACACACAGACACTGCAATCCTCAGTAATGCATACGTATGCATGTGTCAGTACTAGGTTGCATCACTGCAGGTGGTCATAGCTGTGTACCTAGTTATTGTCCATGGAGAGATGGCTTGTGTAGGAGATGTGTGTACAGTGGTATCCTGCCACCTGCCATGTGGCAGCAGGCACTCTATCGACGGACACCACTGTGGTGACACTCAGGGTGAGAGTGACATGCATCAGCCAATCCTATGAGTGCCTCCTGCACATGGCCATTGAGGTGATCAAGTTGACATGTATGCAAAATGTATTACAACACATGGTTAGTGTCCATGATGGAGACCTGTACCCAAACATGTTCTGTTGACTGTGGTAGTGTAGTGGAGGGACTGTGGCATGTGGTGCATACAGAGTGTTGTATCCTATATGTGCCAGTTTTCACACAGCTGGGCAGACATGTCAGTATCAATCAAGCATAGGTTGCCTCTACATATCCCAGCTGGATACCTGCCATCTGCACATCTGGACAGGGAGTGAGAGTCATAAGCTTGGCAAGTAGCTATGCAGTAGGATGACTGTTTTGACAGATAGACATTTGACAACAATATGTATGCCATAACTACATGTTGGAAGCCCTCACTAACATGTGCTGTACAGACGTTAGTCTACAGTTACATTCCACATGTCAGATCATTATCCAGTAGGGGATATATACTGTGACACAGCACACACCAGGGACACAACAGAGAGGCCTCAGAGACCAGCTATGCCTGCAGGTGTGCTTGTTGTCAGGACTACATTTAGCACTCTACTCTTGTCTGGAAAAGCACTGTCAACAGTAGTACCACCATGATACACTACATGCCAGTGTGACAGCACATCCCTGGGCTACTACCCCTGTATGTAACACATTCACATGGATAACAGTGCTGTACAGGCCTCATATACCTGTGTGTGCCAGACATGACACTCACACCCCTTGCTACTGTAATGACAGCACATAGGTGCATGTATTGTACATGGCATTACATACACTTATTACAGATGTCATTACCCTATGTTATTGGACTGGGTGGTGAGACGTGGTTACCAGGGCTAAACTGTGGTTAGCAGGTATCAACATTGCTCCAATATAACAGCTAAACTGATTTGCGCACTGGTAAGTAAAGCCTATACGGTTTAAGTGCTCATATGTTTACCCGTAGCTTAGCAATGCTTAGCTTTGCGCAAACCCACACAAATGCATTCAAAACTGCTCAAAACTGCCTTAACCACTCTGTACTTGACAGCCCTTGTTCTTCCCAGCAACAAAATGAACAGCTCTTGCAGGTCTTGAACCCAGGACCCTGTACACTATACTCACAACACTTAACCAGTACATCATGACCACTGTGACGACAGCTGGTGTTTTTCTAATGTATCTGTCAGTACACATACTGATTACTATTGAACAATTGCCTTTACTTCCACAATTGTGTAGTACTTGTTATTAATGACTGTTGCATCACATATGTTGTTATATCATAATGTACACATATCAGGTACATAAGGTGAGATACATCTGGGAAGGTATACACAACCGTGATGTTTACACATGAGAGAAATATGGATATATACATATACATATGTTGATCTATGTCTACATGTACATACACATGTATATTCATACATATGTCTGTATACACATCTGTATAGTGCATCATATATATGGTCATGTGTAGATCTCTTTGTATATACACACACACACACACACACACACACATATATATATATATATATATATATATATATATATATATATATATATATATATATAGAGCTATATATGCATGCATATCCTATGTGTACAAATATGCCTGTTTATGCAGATATATATGTAGATATCTATAACTATACGTGCATACATATCTATTCTGATATACCTATTACTGTCGATACATATATAGATATCCATAAGTATATGTGCATATGTATCTATATCTGTATATTTGTAGACATATATTGCCGTGTACATGTATATATTTGAGTGTTTATATATATATATATATATATATATATATATATATATATATATCCATCTATATATGTCGATATGTATATCTGTATATATCTATGTATGTCGATATGTATATATATATATATATATATATATATATATATATATATATATATACATATATGTTCACCATATGTCCAGTACATGGAGTGGAGTCCTACCTCAGCCCCAATAGTCCCAAACCCTTAGTGCAAGGGGATATCAGGTATGTATTGCAGGTATATATGAAGACTGTTGCTACTTTAATAGGGGTTGCCTTAAGAGACATATTGTGTGTGGGAGGTCACATCTGCTTTTAACAGACATCCTGAGGGCATCATAGCACCGTAACACTGCTAGCACAGTAATGATCCTGTGGACTACAGCAGAGATATGACCAATATATGTGGACAGTCTGGCACTCAGTGATCAGTCCAGAGGTGTACACATATGCCCTTCATGCAAGACATGTGGACCACGCCTCCCAGTGTGGATGTTGATAGCCATGTACATGGGTATATCAAATAAATACTGAACTACATATGCCCACACAGTTTATACATGCACACACGGCAGCCTGTCCTGTCACATAATACCTGGTGGTACAGGGGTCACATGGCCACGTACTACCCAGTAGTTAGTGACATACATCTGTACAGAATCTCACTACTTTGTCAGAAATGCACAACAGTTATGGTGGCCTAACAGCAGCATGTCTTGCAAATAACTGGACATATCAGCACACTGAGTAATTACACTAGGCTGCTAGGCATGTCACAAAGCACTGTGGAAACTACAGGCAGACTGCCACAACACTGGACTACATTTTGTATGGGGGACTACACATGTACCTGCAATTATAGCGGGCTCTACATGCATGTCACAGCACAGAGTAACAAACACCTGTGTGAAAGTGCATACCCACAACCAATGTAAACACAGCCACAGCCACATATGGTACATATGCTTAATATGACACTATTTAGACTATCTGATAAACACCATCCTCATATGTGCCACTCACATACTGACACTACATACACTGGGTCATGGCACTTTGTGGTCCGATGGCTGTCTGTGGTATGGGACACGTGTGTGTCTGGCCCTACAGACATGTGAGCCAATAGGGTACCATTCATTAAAGCAGCATACCACATCAGATAGAACAGGACCAACAACAATGGCATCTACGACAGTCTGTGCACAGCCCAAGGTACGTATGTGCAATACATATACTGTTGACAATCACCTTAGGTACACAGACCCCAGTACTGTACACACAACCACAGAATGGCCAAGCTATGTCCTCAGAAACAACCCCTATTATACATAGCATGTCTAGCAGTCTGATATCTGACTGGCTTGTTATCAGGTATAATGTCAATAAATAATGGTTTACAGCACATATGCACCTCTTACTGCATGACATATGTACAAAGGTTGACAGACCTGTGGCTGGAGCTACAAACAGTCACCCAATATTGACATGTTGCTGTGATAACCTCATACATTTACTGTCGTACCAAGGTTTGTTGTGATATATGTCCTATGAGGGATATGAAGTCAGTAACTCTCATGGCTGTCACCATGTACTGACTGCAATCCTCACACTATGCTTCTGCAGTTCTCAGATAGGTGTTCTGTGAGTAACACAACAAACAAAAGGCTCCACACACTGCCCAGTCTGCTGATGACCCTACAGATGGAGGTTTCCTCAAAAACATAGTACTGTCATGACAGGTATTAAAACATGTAGACCAGCCATATCCACACACACCCTGTTAAACCGACATTACTCCAAATGCAGAATAGTAACACTTACATTCTGTAGTCATGTCAGGCACATCCCTCTCCTGCGTTTGGCCTGTTTCCACTGTGTATGTTGTTAGAGGTAAATCCCAAATCCATCTGTGATGCTGTTTGCGAAACACCAGATCTAGGTCCTGCTCACAGTGAATGATAAGGCCCAACACCAACATGATGTTCCTTGATACTGGAGTGTGTTTCCATGCAATTGGCTATGGGAATGTTAACACAGCTGTTCCACATCCAATCAGCTAGAGGAGGGCTGCAATTCATGCAGAGACCATCAGCTGATCATGAGCATCACTTACAAAACACAAGCTGCTGCCTAAGCAAAGCAGGTGTAGTTCTCCACATCCACCAGAGAGGGAGTAAGAGAGGCAGACAGAGACAAAGTAAGTCAGGGAGGGGGTGGGAGAGTAAAACCTAAGCATGTTTGTGTCACACACCTACTAGTACAGGGTTTCAAACACCTGACTGACTATGCATTGCTATCACATGTCTATGTAGTTATTGCATGCACAACATAGCTTACATGTTGAAGAGTTGTCCAAACATATACGTGATGGTGAGTGACATCTGCAACTATTGTGTGTGGCCATTGCTGTGCAATTCTTGCCATGTATGAGTTCTTTAGTCCATGACATGGATGCTGTCTGGGATGTGCACATGTTCCACAGCATGTGCAGTGACAAGTGGAACTGTACCTGTAGTGTGTGGTCCATGTTGTCTACATGGATTGTTATCATCAAATGTGCCAGTCCTGGCCTCATGTGGCGGGAACTGGTAATGGACAGCAGTTTGACTCTGCACCTACATTGATAGCATGATACAGGTATTTTCTGGTGTCAGTGGCATCTGCCCATACAGGTCATGTGTTTAAGGCATGGTATGTCCTTTGTGGGTCACATTTGATAGCACCACAGGTGTTGCAGGTGTCCAGTGGGGAACATAGTGAAGGCGCACTGTCTGCATGTATGTGCCTATTGTACTGATGGACAGGATAGCATGCCCTCTGTGGTCTACTGCAATAACACCACGGTTACTATCTGTGGGCAATATGCAGGGTACTACCAACATAGCGGTTCTTGCCTATGCCAGTGTGTTTGTGTATGCAACATGGATTAAGAGTGTTCTCTGGGTAATACAAGGTTTGCTAACTTTTTTTGCCCGGCTTTGATGTCACAAGTAGGGGTATGGATTGGCAGCCTAGCCTCCCGGGCTATTTCACATCTGTTATCCTTGTAAGGTGGACATTGTGGCATATAATAGGGCCACCATATAAAAAATTTGCAAAACCCACTCCACAATGAGTCCAGTTGTTACACACTCACAGCCACCTCCACACAGGATTCAAGTGACAAGCACAGACACACACACACACACACACACACACACACACACACACACACACACACACACACACACACACACACTCTTGCCATGTCTGGAATTAGAACTCTTACCTAAGTAGTTTATTACACTACAGCATTACGCAGTTATAGGGTGCGCCGCAGAGATTGCTGAAGTACTCTTTCACCAAAGGTGTATTTCACTGGGAATGACATCAGCAGGCTTGCCAAAAGAGGTCAACGGAGGTTGTAGTGACTATGAATGGCCTCAAAAGTATCATTGCACCCTACACAAAGAAACACACACACACAAACATCCACATTTGTCTTGTGTGGGAATAGAACCCCTACCAAAGTACTATATCACACTACAGCATTACACTGGTATAGGACACACCACTGGGATTACTGGGCTACTTCTTTCCCAAAGGTGTATTTCAAAGTGAATGACATCAGCAACCTTGCTAAAGTAGGGCATTTGAATTGTAGTGAGTGTGACTAGCCTAAAAATCATTGCTCCCTACACAGACACACACAGTTGCCATGTCTGGGATTAGAACGCCTACTTAACTAGTTTATTATACTACAGCATTATGCTGTTATAGGATGCACCACAGAGATTACTGGGCTACTCCTTTCCCAAAGGTATATTTCACAGTGAATTACATCAGCTGTCTTGCCAAAGTAGGGCATTTGAATTGTAGTGAGTGTGACTAGCCTAAAAAGTATTGCTCCCTACACAGACAAAGAAATACACACACAACATCCACATTTGCCATGTGTGGGAATAGAACCCCTATCAAAGTACTATATCACACTACACCATTACATTGTTATAGGATGCCCAACAGAGATTACTGGGCTACTCCTTCTCCAAAGGTGCATTTCACTGGGAATTACATCAGCAGGCTTGCCAAAGTAGGGCAATGGAGGTTGTAGTGACTGTGAATGGCCTCAAAAGCATTGCACCCTACACAGATAAAGAAACACAAACACCCACACTTGCCATGTCTGGGAAGAGAACCCCTACAAAAGTACTATATCACACTACAGCATTACACTGTTATAGGACACACCACGGAAATTACTGGGCTACTCTTTTCTCAAAGGTATATTTCAAAGTGAATGATATCAGCAGCCATGCCAAAGTAGGACATTTGAATTGTAGTGAGTGTGACTAGCCTAAAAAGCATTGCTCCCTATGCAGACAGAGACACACACACACACACAGTTGCCATCTTGGGGATTAGAGGGGATTAGACCTCTTACCTACGTAGTTTTTCACACTGCAGCATTATGCAGTTATAGGACACACCAAGGATATTACTGGGTTATTCATTTCTCAAAGGTGTATTTCACAGTGAATAACATCAGCAGGCTTGCCAAAGTAGGGCATTTGAATTGTAGTGAGTGTGACTAGCCTAAAATGCATTGCTCCCTACACAGACAAAGAAACACAAAACATCCACACTTGCCATGTGTGGGAATAGAACACTTACCAAAGTACTATATCACACTACAGCATTATGCTGTTACAGGATGCACCACGGAGATTACTGGGTTACGTATTCCCCAAAGGTGTATTTTACTGGGAATGACATTGGCAGGCTTGCCAAAGTATGGCAATGGAGGTTGTAGTGACTGTGAATAGCCTCAAAAGCATTGCACCATACACAGACAAAGAAACACACATTCAAACATACACATTTGCCATGTCTGGGAATAGAACCCCTACCAAAGTACTATATCACACTACAGCATTACACTGCTATAGGATACACCACAGAGATTACAGGGCTACTCTTTTCCCAAAAGTGTATTACAAAGTGAATGACATCAGCAGCCTTGCCAAAGTAGGGCATTTTAATTGTAGTGAGTGTAACTAGCCTAGAAAGCATTGTTCCCTATACAGATGGAGACACACACAGTTACCATGTCTAGGATTTGAACTCCTACCTAACTAGTTTATCACACTACAGCATTATGCAGTTATAGAATGTGCCACAGAGATTATGGGGCTATTTCTTTCCCAAAGGTGTATTTCAAAGTGAATGACATCAGCAGCCTTGCCAAAGTAGGGCATTTGAATTGTAGTGAGTGTGACTAGCCTAAAAAGCATTGCCCCCTAAACAGACAGGGACACGCACACACTTGCCATGTCTGGGATTAGAACTTCTACCTGACTAGTTTATTACACTACAGCACTATGCAGTTATAGGACATGCCACGGAGATTACTGTGTTACTCTTTTCCCAAAGGTGTATGTCAAAGTGAATGACATCAGCAGTCTTGCCACAGTAGGGCATTTGAATTGTAGTGAGTGTGACTAGCCTAAAAAGCATTGCTCCCTCCAAAGACAGAGGCACACACATACACACAGTTGCCATCTCTGGGATTAGAACTGCTACCTAACTAGTTTATCACACTACATCATTATGCAGTTATAGGACGCGCTATACAGATTACTGGGTTACACCTTTCCCAAAGGTGTATGTCAAAGTGAATGACATCAGCAGCCTTGACAAAGTAGGGCATTTGAATTGTAGTGAGTGTGAGCAGCCTAAAAAGTATTGCTCCCTACACAGAGAAAGACACACAAACACGCACACACAGTTGCCATGTCTGGAATTACTACTCCTACCTAGTTAATCACACTACAGCATTATGCAGTTATAGGACGCGCCACATAGATTACTGGGCTACTTCTTTCCCAAAGACGTATTCCAAAGTGAATGACATCAGCAGGCTTGTCATAGTAGGGCTATGGGGAGGGCAGTGTGTGTGTGTGCATGGTACATAACCCATTCATCTAGAGGTAGATACACCACAGGTTTATATTCTGCAGGCACGTGTATACAACTGCTAAATGACTATTGCCTTTTACAGTCATGTTGCACAGATAGCACTTACACCACAGAGTCTGTAATGTTGAGGGATACCAGTGGCTAATTTCTACAGTGAGTGACATTTACACATCATGTGGTTGTAGCCATTTGGCTGTGTGCTGCATGGGGCAGGCATCATGATGGAAGGATCTCTGTCACTGTCACTCTCTTCCACATATCTATGTGTATGTGTATGTTTGGCATATTATAGTGTGTTGTCCTTGGATATATGTGTGTATTCATATCCAATGTGTGTGCAAAGCATGACTGGTGCATACTGAAGAGTGTATGCACTAACATCTGCAACTGTCAGATATGTATTGTCCACTGTTGCTGGCTTGGCAGACATGGGCTTCATTTGTTTGTGTGTGAGCATGCCCAGTATGATCTTTCAGAATGTTGTTGTCTGACATTGCCTTCATTTCTCTAAGTGTGTGAGCATGCCCAGTATGTCCTTCTGTATTGAACGTGTGGATCCATTACAGGTAGTTTGTACTCCAGTGCAGACCTTTGTGTTTTACACCTACAGGTAGCAAGCTGTTTCTGCAGGATATCTGAAGATCAGTTGGCAATATGGGGTCAAACTGTACAAGGGATAGTGTGTACTGCAGGTGATTGTGTCTGTGCTGCTTCTGCTGTATGGTACTGGTGTTAACAGGGATATTCAGACATGTGTACTGTTATACACTGTGATGTTTTATGTCCCAAGTACTGTCAGGTGGACATTTTTTATCACATTGATGTCCTGGGGAACACGGGGTGAATGCAGCTGTGTCCAGTATTATGGTCAAATGCCTATACATTCATGGAAAGTTATGCCATTCTGGAGGGGGAGCTGCAGACATTTGCTGCTGGGTCTGTTTATCCAGTTCAGCACCTTGGTACAGTGCTGGCAGAGGACCCCATACTTGTACATCTATCAACATGACAGTATGGCCTTATCTTGCTGTGGCAATACCTCACAGCTGTACAGATTCACACAGGTTACCAGGAGGCAGGGGTCATTCATCAGGGCATTACCACTAGTGTGGTGTACGGGCAGGTTTGTAGCCACCCATTTTTGTGTTTGCAGCCAGGGATAGTATGTGCACATGGCTGTGTGTTGGACCTTGCTCATTCCATGCTGGCCATGCTCCCACCCCCCCCTCTATTATCCTATCCTCTTCCATACATTATGAATACATTCTCTGATACTTTCCCTATAGTTATCACCTCATCACAGCTATGTTTTAGTGTTGGTCCACAGTTCATAAAGTGGGATATGGTGGACATGTCACTGTGGTATGTCCACATGGCCTTGCATATGGCATATATGGAGTGTGTTATGTTGTTATTTAGGTGTCTGTGACATAACATACATTGGCAGTATGGGTGAGACACAGACCTTTGACAGAGGCCTGTAGGCCATTTGGTGGTGATGCAGGCCAGCTGTAGCAGGCCACTGCATTCTGTCAGTCCTACAGTCCCAGACTGCCATACAGTGTATTCCCCTGGGGTGACAGGGTAGGTGTGCTAGGTATTCATGCCAATACTTTCTATCAGTATTGATCAGGTGGTGTGGATGGCAGCAGTGTGCTACTTACAGCTAGGGACACATCTGCATGGGACACCTGCACTGCATGCTGCATTCTTTCGCTATTGCTATACACAGGAGGGGGTCATATTGTACCCATTCCCAACAGCAGGGATACAACTAGAGAGGTACCTGTGGTGGTATTTGGGTGATCTGGGTGCATGTGTGCTATGGACACTACTTGCATCTGACTCATAGATATGCATGGAACATTCCAGTTATGCTGGCTTGTGCAGAGATATCAACCATTTCCCTATACATCAGTCCTATCACCTTTGCAATCTGCAAGTGTACGGCCAGATGACATCGGTAATCCCTACTACAAGCCCAGATAATGTGATGTATACCTGTATGTACAGTTCCAAGGGTGTGTCCATTTCACAGTTACACATTATATACTGTATGTCTGAGGTACTTTTCCCTGTGTACTGCTTGTATATCTACCCCAACAGTCATGCCATGTCCATCTTTCAGATGGTGACACATATTACCACCATACATTTACAATGGCTTACTGCTAGCATGTGTTATACTGGGGAGAATTGTCTTTGGCACTGCAGTTGTGAGGACTTGGCCCTGTCATTGGCAGTAGTGGGCAATGGCCACCAGGTCAAACCTCAACATGCATACATACTGACCACTCTCACACAATATGAAACACACACCAACCTAACACATGCATACCTGCATAGTGTACAAATGCTTGAATTTATCCTGCTACCTTGGCCACCTCAGGTCATCTGTGCTCCACTGGTATTATAACTACACATACATGTTACTACATGTCTACATCGGATTGGAGGGGGGCACACCTGACTGTTACTACATTTCTACACACGATTGGGGGGCAGCACACCTGACTGTGACAACATGTGTACATCGGATTGAGGGGCACACCAGACTGTTACTACATTTCTAAATAGGATTAAGGGGGCACACCTGACTGTTTCTAAAGTTCTACATAGGACGGGGGGGCACACATGACTGTTTTTACATTTCTACATAGGATTGGAGGGGGGGCACACTTGTCTGTTTCTACATTTCTACACAGGATTGGGATAGCACACTTGACTGTTTCTACATTTCTACACAGGAGTGGGGGGCACACATGACTGTTTCTACATTTCTACACAGGACTGGGGGGCACACCTGACTGTTTCTATATTTCTACATAGGATTGTGGGGGCACACCTGACACTTGTACACATTTGCTATGACTGTACTGGTATGCCAGGTACTCCATTTCATTCTGTATTCTAACCTATCATGCTGACTGGAGGCATATCAGTGTACTACAGGTCTTAGGTTTGATTGACCTACATATCAGTTTCTGACTTCCTACCTTTCAGAACTAACATCCCACTGCCTGACCTGATGTAGTCTGTCTGTGGAGGCCTGGGGGGGTGGTTACCCATAGGCATCATTCAGAGGCCTTAGCACTGCCTTTGTTTGTGTTTGTCTACACCTGTACTGCTGGCTGAGACTGTTGACGGGTATGTGAACCTCCCTGACTGACATGTGTGTGTCATATGGACACACATGTAGCCCAGCACATTTTCTGCAGTGGTTTTGTCACCATGTGTAGTACTGGCTACTGTGGTGACACCAGTATTCATTACATATCTCATGCTGCCACTATAGGTGTCTACTATCTGCTGGCTTCCCATTCAGCCACCCAATTCCCTTGCATGCTCACAACCATACCATAGATACAGGTAACAACACATACTACTCCATTCGGCAATTGCTAAGAAAAGTGACTTACCTTGTGGGTGTGGCATTATTGAGGATGGTGCTGGAGGGCTACCTATGTGGGATGCACATAGTACACCCCTATACATGGTTGGGCACAAGAAGTGTCATGTTTGGCATCCATTTTACTGTATGTACAAGTCAGAGAGTGGTGTCATTCCCTGGGTCTCTCCTGTGTCAGTGTATGTGCTATGCATAGCCTCTTTGCCAAGGCCAAAATATACTGGGCACGCCTCCTTCTGCCTACTGGGACAGGCTCAGGTTGTTCTTCCTCTGAGTCACTCTGTGCATGTGCAGGCCTTGGCAATGGTGGGGGGAGGGGCTGTATGGCCCTGCCCCATGCTGTTCCTGCTGCAGCTGTCTCCGCAGGATCATATTGTGTAGCATGGCACATACAATGACAATTTGAGTACATGTAGCTGGGGAGTACTGCAAGGCTCCACCAGATGTGTCCAGGCACCAGAATCGTAACTTGAGAATCCCAAACACACGCTCTATTACAACTTTGGTCTGTGCATGTGCCTCATTATGGAGTTCCTGTTCATGTGTGTGTGCATTTCTGATGGGTGTCATCAGCCACGGCTCCAGTGCGTAACCAGCATCCCCCACTAGGTGACCATAAGGGGTGTCCCCACTGGCAAATCTCAGGTGTAGCTGTGTCAGATGCCAGATGTGGGAATCATGATAGCTTCCAGGGCAGCCAGCACATATTAATTATAATGCCCTGGGCATTGCACATGACCTGACAGTTGATGCAGGGGAAGCCTTTGCGGTTGATGTAGACCATACCCAGCTCACCAGGTGGTGCTGTGATGAGTATGTGCGTGCAGTCTATAGCACCCACTACCTCAGGGTATTCTGTTATTTGGTGTAAGAGATGCATATTGCAGGCAAATGCCTCATGGCTATTGAGGAAAAATACGCGCTCACCGGCATGTGTTAACATGGCATCCAGGAAACGGTGGAGTACCCCAGATG
>NC_056739.1:1298740165-1298925165 GCF_019279795.1 Protopterus annectens
CCAGAAACATAATGTGTCTTCTCAACTTGTTCCCCCAGTGCACCAGTCAGACAGCAGCAAAAAACCTGCCTGTTATGAACCCCTTCCCCATACATGTGTTAACCAGTGCCTTCAGCTGCTGGAACTTCTGATAATACCACAAGCATGCCAGCCCCTCCTATATTTCTATGCATCCCTGAGCATCATAATATATATCACTGGCAGTCCCAAATGAGGTTCTCTCTTTGACTTAACTACCATTAAGTGCATGAACCCAGTCACCCAGTTATCCCAATTCCTCAGCTTCCCTCTCCAGAATTTACTTGCCCGAGTGCAGTGAGTACTGCTGTTAGGTCCTTATTACCCTGTTTACCATTACCTATGATTCTCTGAATCCTGTGCATTGTGGCATTACAAAGCCTGATTCCCATTTTTGCATTGGTCATAGGGCTTTGCTAATATTCATTAGCCACTACAGTCACCAGTCTGTCAGAGCCCTATTTTCTTAAATTTGCCATCGTAACCACTTAGAATGGTGTGTTACCCCATGCAGCTACTGTTTTGGGATGATTAATTTTCTGTCTTACTGTCATTCTCCACACCCCAGGTATTCTTCTAGGTCGTGGGCTGCTAATGACAAATGGCCTGTGCATGTACTCACCAGTGGCTGCTTATGCTAAAATCAAACTTTTTTAGATTACTTTTTCAAAGAAAACATGACTCTCCACATTATTATATCTTTAGCAAGAAAGTGTTAACTTTATCTATCCATACCTGTGATGGACTGGCAATGGCTAACTTTTACAAATGAGGAAGGTTATAACTTTTGAGTCATCTCTCAGTATCTACCAGAAAGTCAAGAGAAGGAAGCTAGTGGTTCAGAGTCAGTTTTGTAATAGTGTGCAAAACAAATTCCCGACTCACATAGTCAAATTGGTTAGATAAGAAATGTTTTACGGATGCCAAAGTATTAAAATGGTAAAATTTGAAGATACCTAATGGCATGTGGTGGACACTTTAACAGGCATAAATCCTTTGAAAAGTACTTTGCTCTGTTTCCTCAAGTGTGGCAGAAACTTGTTTATTTAAATTCAAGTGAAAATGGAACATTTTAAGAGAAGCTGCATTCTCGTTATGTTGTTGTTCTGAGTCTGTCAGCATTAAAAGTTATAGCAGCATCTATGTTGCTGCAGAAGGTGGGAGGAGCATCTACATTGCTGAAGAAGGTGGGAGGCTGATTACATTCTGAAACCTGACATGCATGTCAGACAGTATACATCCTGATAATTGTACAATGATAGTTAATTGTCATACACAAATATGACATTGACTGGATAAAGCAAAGTGCCTATTTCAAATCCAGTGACATGCCCAGCATCAAGCCTGTCCAGCTGTACCTATTCAAAGCAAAAGGTACCGCTGCCATGTTTTCCACTCCACTAAGTGGTGGTAACAAATGCACATATCAAAAGCGTGAAAAACAAACTTCCATCTACCCTAAAGGCTGACATATGGGGTAAAAAAATAAAGTGAGTTCACAAAAATGTTTACAAAAATACTGTAAATTCATCAATGGACTCTTAGGAGTCTGCAAGTATCCTCAGATAAATAGCAGGATCCAGCAGTCATGAAAAGTAAAAAATAAAGTGGCACAAAATGCATTCAGTGTAATATACTGGGAAAATATAGAAACATATGATGACGTTTTCACAGATGCAGTATATTAGGACCACTATGAATATGGCTGCCTGCTTCATGGACATATCAACTCAAAATGTGCTACATTTTGTAAGACTGTTGAATGTTCACATATTCACACAGCATTACAAGATATGTCTGATCTCAGGTTGAAACAAGATTTGGCTGAAGATATTTCTTGAGAAAATAGTAACTGCCTACTACCCTGGATAAATGTATGAGCTGTCTTGGTTTCTGTCAAGTGTTATAAGTACACCAATACTAACAGAATCTAAACTTTATTTTCACTTGTTAGATTAAACTGTCTAAGTAGGGCAGTCTGCTGTTACCTCTTTCTGCATATTTTTGCCAGTGTTGCCAGAAACGGAGAATATTAATTTCATTATTCACATCTATATCACACTGCTGCACAGTTTTCAGACTTTTCTACTAACACATCAGATCAGTGGATGCCAGCGTGCTGTCAGTTAATACTGTCTATGCTGTCTGTTTTATACAAGTCCAAAAATACCAACTTAGATGCAGAATATGTTAAAATTCTTGGTTCTAGAAAAAGTAAAATAAGCTGAAACTCCTGGCCCTAGGTTTAATGTTTATGTAGGATTTTAAGAAAATAAATGCAAAACACATTTCATAAAGCAAATCAAGGTGGGTTAGTAAACTACATATGAAACAGAAACATTCCTGTAAAATAAATGTTAATGTGATGTTACAAGCAAATATACATATTACACGCTGCAGTCTGCACCTTAGGTAACCTCTAGCCACAAAGTAATTCCTCATGTGGGGCTATGCACCCCTTTATTAGACTATACTGTAATGCCTGAATTCCATCCAGTTATGCTCACTTAAGATAACATACAGTGCAACGTCTGCATTCAATCCAGTAATGCTCACTTAACAAGACAAGTAACACATTATTTGACCAAAGGAAGAGATAAATACAACCTTTCTAGTGTGCAAGTAAAACTTGTATGGAAACCTGTGCGATATAGGAAACATAGTAATTCTTCCTGATACAAATGTTGCTTCTTAGCAAAATAAACATGTTACATCTGATGTCTTTACAAAATAGAATTGTAGTAATGATAATGAATGTTAACATATATAACTACTACACGTGGAGAAAAACAACATCAACTACCCTTATGCAAAAGGAGACAAGTTCATTTCTGATTGTGTTTGTTTCAATTACCTGGGTATCACTACCAAACAAAAGTTAAACTGTAGCCAACATGTGACCCTGCAAGCTAAGAAGGGTTACCAAGTCTGCAAGATGATCCTGAGGGTCTATATTAGATCACTGAATGCTTATTTAAGCGAACGTTTTTTAATCGACCCCATGTAAGTGAAAGCTTACAAAAACTTAACTGTCAGAACAGCGATTTTTTCCCAAGGGAAAAAAAATCACTGTTCCAAAAAAAAAAAAAATAAAAAAAATAAAAAAACAAAGCAGATTAAAACATGAGATTAAGTGGGGGGCTGTGCCCCTCACCCCCCCCCTACTTAAATATACCAACTCCGAGACCGCACTACTGTGTCGAAAATGGCAAAGTACTGAAGTGGCCAAGCAAATTCTTTCCCAGGGAAAGAATTCGCTTACATGCTGCTTCGATATTTTGTAGTTTCGGTTTTGTCAGTTCGACCAAGACGCATTCGAAAACATGCGTCTTCGGTCTGCTGATAGGAACCCGAAAGGAGACAGGGATGCTGTGTAAGGTAATATGTCCTGTTTTGAAGCAGGAGTATTTGGTTTGGATTAAGTGGTGTTTTCTGAGTTGCATCCTGAATTGGAAATGAGTGTTGATTTATTTTAGGTCAGTAGAGTGAGCCTGCCAAAGAATAGTTCCCTGAGTACAGAATGCATACATAATGCTGTGGAGTTTGGTTCTACAGATAATTTGAGTTGGTGGGGCTTGTGAGTTGTGTCTCAGGTTGAATGAGGAGGTTTCTTCATGTAGTTTACCTGCAAGGGGTGTTAATGTCTGGAACTGGATAATTTGTAGAACTGGGATCTTAACAACAGGTTAGATCTTTATTTTATGGGTAGCCATTTGACTTTTTTGGTGGTAATACAGTGATACAGAGAGATGAATTTGTAATGAATCAGTAAATGCTGATCAAGATTGTCTGGTATGTGGTGGTGTTTATCTTGGAAGTGGATGCAAAATGCGCAGTCCATTTTCTAGCTTTTTGAAGAGAACTCCTTTGTCAAAATGGCTGCTCTAGCTGGCTGACATAGAAAAGGGAACTCTTTTCAATGCAGAAGAAGAGAGAGTTTATTTTTGTTCTCACACTGTCCATGTGGAAATGAAAGTTTAGAGATTGTTCCAGCCATAATCCTAGGTAGCTAAAGGTGGATGATGTTTCTGTGGTATGGTTGTGCACGTCAAAGATATTTAAAGTTTCAGATGCTTGTTGAATTTTCTATGGAGTTCCAAAAAGTATATTATATATCAAAGCACATATTGAAATACATCTGGCAATGCAGACATAAGTGCAACAATTAATAGTAAAGCTGCTATAAGATAAAAACACAATCAGTAGTGTAGCTGCAATAAGGTAAAACACAATGAAAACTACTTCACAATGCAATAATCAGCATAGCATAAGAAAGCACAATAAAAAGTACTTCATAGTTTACATATAAAGCAAGACCAGTATAATACATTAATTACAGCTGGGCAGTGCAGGCAAAGGTTCCATAAGCACCTATACACTGATTTGCTAGTGATATGGCTTTATAGTATAGGCAAAGGTGTCACAAAAACAGAACAGTGTATTTAGATAAAGTTGCATGACCATAACAGTGTAGAAATTAATACAAACATACATACATACAAACATTTCAAGCATGAGCATTAATGCCTTTCTAGCCTGCCAATATACCAAAAGAGTTGTTTCCATAATAAGTGCCCAGACTGTTCTTAAAAATATCTGAACTACTGCTTGCTTTAATGTAATTTGGTAGTCTGTTCCATGCATCAGCTGCTTTCTCAGACAACCAATTAGTACACTTCTCATGCCTATAAAATCTCTATATAGGTTGCCTGATGATTCTCTACCTACTTTTTGATAACGCCAAATATTTCCACAGGAAGTTGTCTCTAAATGCCATATATACCTGAATAAGGTTTCCTCTTAAATATTTATATGAGACCCTGTACAAGTTCAGATATTTTAGTCTTTCATAATAACTTAAATTTTCACATCCATTGAGGCCCTTGTTATATTTCCGCTGCACTCTTTCCAGTTTATTCATGCTTGTTTTCTTATAAGGTTTCCATATTGTTATTTCATACTCAAGTTTGAGTCTAATGTAACTAGCAAACAATAACTTCATCATTTCTGGTTTCCTAGACTTTATAAATAGTTTATATGACCTATAGTTTTATAGCTGTCATTAACCAATTGGTTGATATGATAAGAAAAACTTAAAGGTGGATTGACCATATACCCAGGCCATTAAATGAGTTTACAGTTTCAATCACTGTGTGCTGTCTTAAATATTCACAATTCAGTTTATGTCTCAAAAATTCCATATGCTTAGTTTTTGATGCATTTATCATCCTATTATTCTACTGTGCCCAAATAGTCAATTTAGTCAAGTTATTTTACAGACATGCCCTATCTGTAACACAAAATCAGTTTATTCAATCTGAAGTCATCTGCATACAGACAGTAGAACACCTCAGATGAAAACGGTAGATCTGAAAGATACAATCTAAACAAGGGCCTAGGACAGAGCCCTATGGGACACCCTGACTATAATCAAGAATTTCACCTGTCCAATTGTTGTATGATACTTGCCATGTCCTATCTGTATCTGTAAGCCATGCAGTTATCCATCATATCAAGAGTACATCAGTACCTAGTTGTTCTAATTTATTGATCAGTCTTTTATGTATGACCCTATCAAATGCTGAAGTTAAATCTTTATAAATTACATCACAGCACATTTTTTTCATTCATAGCTGTTATTATATTGTTATAGAACATCATGTTACAGGTGGTGATGAATCTATTTTCAACTTATGCATGTTGATATATGGTTTCAAGTCCCAACATATCCAATTCTGACAATAACTTATCCACCAGCACCTTTTCCATTATTTTCCACAAGAGGAAAGTAGACTTAAGCGTCTGTATGGTATGTCCTATACCCTTTTCCCTTAAAGACAGGTTCAATAAGAGCATGTCACCAATCTTGAGGAATTTCTCCGTATTATATGACCTAGTAAATAACAGCTATAATGGTACTGTAAGTTCTTGTTGAAGTGTTCTTTGGTCACTATTACTAATTATGTCTCCACCCTGTCCTTTGTTTGGATCCAGTTTGCACAGTTCTTTTTCAATATAATCTAATTTGATTTCAGTATCTGAACTTACTTGGATATCAATGGAGCCAAACTATTGGGTAAGATTTTATAAATATATCTAAAATCTGTTGTGTCTGAGAATAATTTTAAAATCTACACACAGTTTATGAATTTGTATGTCTTCACTCCTTCCACATCTTCTGTATCTATAAAATGGTTTCCTATTATACTCAATATCTTTATAAACAATGTCTTCAAATTGTTCTTGATCTTGTCTCACACTATGCTTAATTTGTTTGTCCAACTTGTTTATTTCAACTTATAAAGTTTAGTTTGACTTCTTTTCATTTCTTATATTTTTTGTCTCTCACCTTAATCAAGTATCTATTTCTTATGGAAATATATCCTCCTGACATTGTTTGTGCAGCTCCTGATGTTAAACCTTTTTTGATTTTTTTTTTTTTTTTTTTGCATTCAAACATTTTTTGGTTCAAAACTTTCCAAATTCCTTCTGCATTTTTCCATTGAATGAATCACTCCAATTAGTTGTACACAGTGACTGTTTTGCTTCCGTATGATTGGTTAATTGAGTACATACACATAATACATAGCTACATAAACAATAGTTACTAAGAGTACAGTTACGATCGGTTAAACAGTATTGACAAATAGATTCAACAGGCCAATAAGTACTACTGGTAGAAGACAGCTAAAAAAAAAAAAAAAAAAACAATGTTCATCATCTTTACTTCAGCTAAATGACAGCAGAGGGTAGGACTGCCAAGAGTAATGTAGTGCAAATACTGGACAAAGAGAAGGGTTGTAAGGTGATCTATGAAGGGAAGAGAGGTGAGAGGTAAGATAGCAGAGAGGAATGAGATCAGTCAGGGGGCTGATTACACTGGCACAGCCATGTACTGCTGAGACTTTTTTTGCTGTGTTCCTGAAATGGTGTTTAGGCTTAATTTTTCAAATGTCCAGGGGAAGATTATTCCAGCTCTTGGCTGGGGAATAGCTGTAGGGTATCTTGCCAATACTGAGTTTTGGCTTGTATATAGAGAGGAGAACTTGTTCTGAGCTACAAAGTGCTCTAAGTGGGGAGTAGGGGGAGATAGTAGAGGTAATGCTGGGACAGAAAGCAGGTTGGTGCAGTATAGAATTAATTATTTGGAGCTAAGAGAGTAGAAGATTGTGTGGAAGCTCTAACCAGTTTAGTTTCCTAAGTGCTAAGCAGTGGTGGGAATGGCAGGGGTATTTGGCAGTAAATTTGGCCACCTTGTTGTAAGTGGAAACAAGTTTAGAGTGGAGTGTGTTTTGTACGTTGCTTAGGATTTGAGAGCCATAGAGAAGGGTTGGGAGTAGGTAGGCATGGGATAAGGCTGTCTTGGCTTTACTGGAAAGGATGTTTCTATTCCTATAGAGGTGTCCAACTTCTGAGTTGGTTTTCTTAATGTTACTGTGAACATGTAGGTCAAATTTCAGCTGGTCATCGATAATGACCCCAAGAAGTTTGGTGTGAGTTTCAACTGTGATATTGTTAAGGGAAGAGATAGAGAAAGATGAGTCATCATTTTTGGGATGAAGAGCAGAAGTTTAGTCTTCTTTGGGTTTAGAATCAAGTGGTTGTGGTTGAGCCAGTTTTCGATAGACAAAAAGGAGTTTTGAGTTGTAGTGTGTAGATCAGAGAGGGTATCGGCTATTGTGATGACTGTGGAGTCATCAAGATATTGTAATAATGCTGATAGCAGTGTGGAGATAGATAGCTGATTAGTGAAAATATTAA
Organism: Protopterus annectens; assembly: GCF_019279795.1. Taxonomy (NCBI): domain Eukaryota; kingdom Metazoa; phylum Chordata; order Ceratodontiformes; family Protopteridae; genus Protopterus; species Protopterus annectens. Next base: position 1,298,747,945 of record NC_056739.1, read on the forward strand.
ATAGCAGTGGGCCCAGTATAGAACCATGGGGAACCCCCAGATTTATGGGAAGTTCAGGGGAGATAGCAGAAAGCCATTTAACTGACTAGAAGTGATTACTGAGGTAGCTGGAGAAACAGGAGATAGTTGAGGTGGATAGGTTTAGTTCAGAGAGTTTATTTAAGAGGAGGGGGTAAGAGATGGTGTCAAAAGGCTTTGAGAGGTCAAGAAAGAGGCAAAAGACTAGTTTATTGTGATCTCTAGCTTGTGAGATGGTATGTTAATGAAGGAAATAAGATCTCTTGCATGAGGTGCTGTAGAATTTGTTTGGGCACACATGATTCCAAGATCTTAGAGAGAGGTGAAAGAATTGCAATGGGCCTAAATTTGAAGAGTTCAGTACAGCTGCCTCCTTTATGAATGGGTAGGGTGTAGAATTCTTTCCAGATATCAGGAACATTAACTTCAGAAATGGACTGGTTTATGAGAATAGAGATGGGAAGGGCAAGGGAGTTGGCTGCTTTCTGGAGAAAGAGTGGAAGGAGACCATCTGTTGAGGGGAGCAAGGCTTAAGTTTAAGAAGCAGAGATTTAATGTAATTGGTGGATACAGTTTTTAGGGAGAAAGTTGAGGTGGAGTTAGAGGGTTTAAGAGGGTTGTTTGGTGGAGTAGATTTGCTGATGATGTCTATAAAGTAGGAGTTAAAGTTAGTGGAAGCTTGTAGAGGTGTGCTAGTAGGACTTGGTTCGGGTGAGGAGGGGTTACCTGGATGAAGGATTTGGTTAATTTTATGCCAGAATTTCTTTGGGTTATTTGGGTGTGACTCAGGAGGGTTTGTGTAGTAGTTTCTCTTATCAGTGGTGATGGCTTTCTTTCCTAGGTTGCGTAGATGTCTGTACTTTTGGAGGTGGAAGGGGAGTTTAGTTTTAGTCCACAGCTTCCAGGTTTTGTCCCTCTGAGCCATTAGTGAGTGGGTGGGTTTGTTAGCTAGGAGGATGTAATAGGTTTAATTCTAATGTTGCATATGGGGCCTAGGAAGTTGAGTATGTTAAGGAATATGTTGTTAAATGCCAGTACAGCTTCATCAAGTGGTAACTGTTTGAGAAATAACCAATTGATCCCTGAGAGATGGCTGTTGAACTGGTCAGAGTCAAAGTTTGTTAGTTTCTGACATGGTTTGATCTTATGTGGCCTACACATGTGAGGTGTAAAGTGGAAGACTTTAAATTGGGCAGTGGTCACTGAGAGTATTGGGAAGAGTCACTAGGAAGTGATATTTCTGGGGATGGGATACTAGAGTCCAATCAAGGATAGAGGAATAATTAGAAGATTTGGTAGTATAAGTAGGTGTGGTTATTAGTTGGGTGAACCCATGTAGATTAATGGAGGAGGAGGGCGAGTCAGAGGAGAGTGTTAGTCAGTTAACATTAACATCTCCTAGGAGTATGGTTTCATTGCGGAGGTCTTTGCAGAATGAGGAAAGGATGCTTTGAAGTAATGTTATGTTGTTGCCTGGTAGTATATAGATTTCAGCTATATTAAATGAGGTATGAGTAATTTACAGTTTGCAATAAGAAGTTCAGCAGGAGAGGTTGGAGTGGAGGGGATAGTTAGGGGGGTAAGTGTAAGGTGGTTTGAGAACATGATGGCAATGCCACCTCCTTTTTTGAGGGATTCTATCCAGCATTATGATGTTATAAACAGGGGGGAGGATGTCTTTGTCTGGAATATGGGGTTTTAGCCATGTTTCACAGAGGGTTATGATGTCTACGGAGTGTTGGGAAATCTAAGAATGGAATTCTGTGATTTTGTTCATTATGCTTCACAGGTTTATGGAACAAAGGAAGATGTGTTTTAGGAACACAATATCTAGTTCCTTGGTAATTTTTTTTTCAATCTGAAGCAAGTGTTGTTCCTGAACATACATTGTGAATAAGTGCCTTACTAATGTCGATTCAATATTATTCCAGTCTGTTTCTGGTTAATTTAAGTCCTTAGCTAATATTATTCTTCCCTCCTATGTTTTCATCCAAAAAATGGATTACTTCCTCTAGGTCATCAGCTCTTGACTTTGTCAGTCTATACACTTCAATAACTGTTATATGTTCCAGAGTTGTCTTTATTGACACAGTCACACAATTTAAAGTATTGGTGTTTTCACTGAATATGTAATAGTCATAAGTTTCATAACTATCCCTAATCCCTTTAATAACACCTCCAGCTGATTTTTTGTTGTAATGTCTGTAACAGTAAAAACATTTATACTCTGACAGAACTAGTTTCCAATCATTGTTCTTTAACCATGTTTCACAAACAATAACAACAATAGCAATCGTATTTATTTATTTATTTATCTGACATTTGTTTACCGGGATGGTTTGTTTGTGTGGGTTAGGAGAACCTTTTTCAGCAGAGGCCTGGGGAGTAAAGCTCTAACAGTACAAAAGCAACAATATACAAAACGTTGTTACAGATACATGTGAAAAGACACAGAAATCTGTATTTAAATATTGGCAGTGGAAACAAACATGTACATATAATACATGCTATACAACCTGGCCTTAGGATATCAGTACAATCTGTTGAAGGATCTCTATGATACAGACAGTAGTTATAGATGTTTTTCCTTATTATATATGGTTATTATGTTAAGTCACTTTATAGTGATACTACAGTGTTTAAATATTGGCAGAGAAAACAAACATATAAAACATGTTATACAACCTGGCCTTCAGATGCCAATACAATCTGTTTAAGGGTCGCTATGATAGCCAGTAGTTGTAGTATTAGTACTTTACTTTATGGTGTGATTATGTTAGCCACTTTATAGTGATGCAGTGAAGGCATACTTATAGGAGAATAAAGGGTGGATTATTAGATGTAGGAACGTTAGAGGACTGTTAGGTAGTATTTAGTAGTGTTACGTCAGTAGAATGAAGAGTCTAAAAAAGCTTCTGAAAGATAGGGGGCATATAGAATGGGGGTAAGAGAATGTGTATGAGAGATTAGCCAGAAGTAGAACATGAGCACAGCCAAGAATTGTTAAGATGCTGCTTTAAGGACTTTTTGAAAGGTACAAGATTAGGAATACTTCTGGTTGATAGTGGGACTGAGTTCCATGTTTTAGACACACTTTGAGAGTATAAGATCTGTCCAGGTATTTTAGAGGGTTTGGAGATAGTGAGAAGCTTCTTTTCTTTGGACTTGAGAGTTCTGCTGGGGTTGTAAGGTTTGATGATGCTGTTCAAGGCAGGGCAGGCTAGGGGCTTATTGATTATGTTGTGTAGTGTTGTGAGTTGGATATAGAGGAGGTGATTGGGGAGTTCTAGCCAGTCTAGCATTTACAGTGGTGTACAATGATGTGCTGGTTTTGGAATTTGTCGCAAACCTTGCTGCTTTATTGTAGCATTGTTCCATTTTGGATCTAATGGATCTAATGGAAGTCTGTAGGTTAGAGAAGATAGAGGCACTGTATAGAAGGGAGGGTAGTAGGAAGGTTTTTGCAAGGGTGATCTTGGTTGATGTGGTCAGGGAGTATTTGATTCTGTAGAGGATGCCAAGTTTCTGGTGTTTATTGTCTTTATATTTTGTTGGACACGGAGATCAAACTTTAACCCTGCCCTGCTTGCATGGAATGCTACAGCCAAATATTTTTTCATTGTTGTTTACAAAAAAAAAAACTTTTTCACAGAATGCATCCATACAAATGGATATGCACATGTTGGACTCAAGAACTGTAATTAGTAAAGGTACTGCAATGGTGACTTTTTTTGCTATGGCTTCAATAATATTGCGAGTACACTGATACCTCGATGTACCTACTTTGCAGATGTCATCATCAATCAGACATCAAACCATAGCCATGGACTGGTGTCATTTGTGGAGTCACAGTAATTAACCACTAAGTCATCACAGCAGTACATAACACTGAGGTATCACCAAACAAATCCTCACGATAGGAAAATCAAACTGAACATGTGAAAGGAATCTATATACAGTCTTATGTTGTATAACCTACTACATAACATAAATATGTGAACTGGAGTACTGCAGTAAGCCCATATGTGAGGTGTAACTGTAATACAATATTGAAGTTCCCTAATAAACACAAGGACCCCATACAGTGTATGTACACATGAATCATGGATACCAGACACATATATAACATGTAATGAATAATAAATCAATACCAAAAAGCAAATATAATGCAAATTAAATATTAAGCAATGCTAAGCATTGCACAGGCCAGCTTAGTAGGTGTAAGCAATGTGTAGGCCAGCTAACTCAGTCTGCCCATTGGTATACCCCTTTAAACAATGCCAACCTTAGGTAAGTAGGTTTGCCCATAGCTTAGACTTTTTAAAACCATCCAATCACGGCACAGTACAGGAATTCGGCCCTATTTAAACCCAACAGGTGGGAATACATCTCATAACTGTTTGTAGCTTCCCCTTGCAGGCACTATGTCTGGAATGGGAGAGGGTTTGCACTTTTGGGCACAGCGCTGGGGCATCCAGGAGTCCAGAATCATGGCAGGACTCCTTGTCAAAGATCATGAGTAGAGACTGCTGCAAGGCCAGAACCAGGGTTCCCAATATAAAGCAGAAGCCTGGGACTGTCTCGCCCATGACCTCACCAGTGCCGCTTGCATACCCTGAACTGGTGAGCAGGTCAGCCATCACTATGTCGACCTGAAGTGGTGAAAGGGGGATCTCCTGGATCAGTGGCTTCAAGAGGCTAGGAGGACAGGGGAGGTCCCAGCTGTGTGTAAGTATCACTCCACTACCTATTTAATAATTGCCAGCTCATGTATATTATGGATAGGTATGGCTAAATATTCTTCTTATGTCCTTCACAGTGGCAAGTGAGCGGACTGCAAACCAGGAGGCCCATGGATGTCACTTGGAGAGGTTGTGATGGGAGGCAGGTTAGTAATATGCTTGCATGTACTGTCATAGGAAATAAAAGTATTAGTAAGTTAATTGCCTGTATAAAACCTGTACTGTTTAAGGCAAGTACTGCATACACCAGAAAATATGGCAGGAAGAGTCTCATACAGGTTGTATGTAAATAAAAGCATAATAGCATGACAATAAAGGTCTAACTGCTGGACTGCATGTGTTTACTCTGGTATCATATGTAGATTTGCAATCACTTAATAGTACTGTTGTATTAAGCACTGTTACCCACACTGTGCAACATAAATAAAATGTGTAGGAATGTCTGTATATGACTGGTGTAATCCCCAGAGGTCATTTAGAACAACTGACTGAGAGACATAGAAAGAAAACAATGAAAAGGCAAACAACAAAATCCAAATAACACATGCAACTGAGATGTAAACTGTTGTCTTTTTTAGCACACACAGCCATGGTTTGAATCCTGGGAGTGGTAGTAGGCTGCATATAGAATCATACCCCACAACTGAACAGATATATCTAGTAAATCAGTCCAGATCTGCTGCCTGTTACCCTGTCCCCCTGGGAAATCAGTGGGATGATCCCAGATATTTAGGCAGCAAACAAGAAATACAACTGATTGTCACACATCTATAAGAACAAAGCTGTCACTATAGCAACTCCCCAAACTGTTATGAGAGTAATAAGCTGCGTATGTCCCATCTACACCCCCATGTTGTCAAGAAGCTGTGACCAGAGTGTGTACAGTAACAGAGTGAGATGCATGTGCATAATACTAATGTGAAATCGGGTAACTTGTGTGGCAACAGTCAGGTAGTGCTAACAAACATTGCTCCCACAGGTCCGTCAGATATGAACACTGTGCCTAGAAATAAAAGATTGATACCCTGTACTGGTACTGTTTACTCTGGTATTGTATGGCATTGTAAGTGTTGCAGTTGCTCTGAATAACTGTCACTGTCACCCACACTGTGCTACATAATATGACTGCCTAGGAAATCTTGTATAACAGTGTTGTAAGTCACTCAAGGTTTAAGAGGGCAAGAGTCTAAATATGTCCCAGTTCACCTGCATGTGGTCAAGACATGGCCAGAGTCTGTGCAGAAAGAGATGGACAGGTATGTGCATAACATCATCCTGGAATCTGGGAGTATGTATAGAAACAGTTAGTTAGTGCTAACAAACAATTCCTCCACAGGTATACCAGGTAAGAGGTATATACTGCAGGTAAAACCAGTTCATGTGTATAGTTGCTGACAGCCATACCACTGGCAAACTAAGGCAATAGGGTAGTGCATCAATATTTGTAAGGTACAGATAACAGCACTGACTAGGAAAGTAATGCGAACTACAGAAATATACTAGTTGTTAATTGACACCCCCACCATATCTGTAACACTAAACTAAATGCCCAAATCAATTGGTACGTGCTGACTTAACTGTAATGTTGGGACACATGTCCTATTGTTTGATAATTATTTAAATCTGTTTCTATGCATGTGCTATGTTGAAATACTCCAACATTGGTGGCATGGTGCCATCAGTGTACCTGCATGCTGCTGTAATTACCACCATGGTCCCATATATGCATGTATTCTCTTTGCTATGCAACTGTTCCATATCTGGTGTCTGGGTTAATGGGAATATCGATGCATGCTGTTATACCTAATCCTGGAATGTGTTTGCTATTGCTAACCCACATATGTTTGTAAAACATAAACATCATAGCACATATGGGAATGCGGGTCCCAGCGGAACCACCTGTCCCGCCTCAGATGGTCATGGCACCGGCCACCAGCACCTCTGGGGCCCAACCCAGGACCTCCTTGTCCGTTGGTCCTGCACCACCTTCAGGTGGAACCGCCTCAGGGGATGGGGCTTGACCTCCCCAGGAGCGGACCGGACAGGAACCTGTCCCCCGTCGCCAGGTCCGGGTCATGATGCTTAGCGAGCTCAACCAGCAGTTTGGAGATCTGCTACACCAGCTCGAGGGCCATGTGTTGTGACTAGAGGGTCTGCCTGGCTCTCCGACTCAGCCCCCAGCACAGCCACCTTCGGGGCTGTGAAGGTGCAGTGGTGACTGCCCATGGGTGGGGACCTCAGTCCCACTGTTTCCACTAGAGGGCGCATGGGCTTCTGATTTCCCAACACCCCTCCCCATCAAGGTGTTTACCCCCACATGTTTCATATACTGCCCCTGTATGCATCTTTTTTGTCTTATTTGTTAACCTACACAACCTACCTCCCCAAATATATGTATTATCCCTCCCCAACATCCCACTCTCACCTGAAAAAAAAGGACAATCTATCACAAAAAAAATCTCACCACATACATAGCTGTTCATTTTACACATGTCCACTGGACACAAGAAATCTGGTCTAATTGGCATCACAACATATTATTGTTGCCCTCACCCCACTCTTGGGGCTTTGGGTGTCCAGATCTACTTCCAAATTCAGTGTATATGCACAGCTGTTGCTGAAGAATAAATAGGCAGCTATGGACCTTCCCTACAAACTTCCTGGACATCCCTAACTATTTTCCCTACTGTCTTTCCCTCTTTGTGCCCCTTTTTCACCACTTTCCTATCAACCCTTTTTTCTTTTAAATTAATTAGCACGGGGGTAAGCGGGAGTAAGCACTATTAAGCAGCAGTAAGCTGGTTTAAGCCTGTTTGCGTGGAGTTAAGCAATGCCTATACAGGTTAAGCAATTTAGAAGCTAACTGAGTATAAGAAACTATAACCGAAAGTTAGCAATGCTTACCTCCACGCAAACCTGTGCAAACTCGCTTACAACTTCTGAAAAGTGCCTTAATCACTCAGTATCCAACAACCCTTGTTCTGCCCAGCAACAAAAATAAGCAGCCTCTGTAAGGCTCGAGCCCAGGACCCTGCACGCCACAGCGATTTACCACTAAGCCATGTCAGATATACATAACCCTGATGTCTTTACCAACATATCATCCAACACAGTCATTCAACAGTACAGGAAATGTATTAAAACATGTAGATGTGTGTGTGTGTGTGTGTGTGTGTGTGTGTGTGTGTATATATATATATATATATATATATATATATATATATATATATATAGATATATATATATTTATATCTAAAGATATATATATACATATATATATATATATATACATCTATATATATATATATATATATATATATATATATATATATATATATATATATATCTATATATATATTTATAAATATTTATATATATATATATATATATGTATATATATATATATATATATATATATATATATATATATATATATATATATATATATATATATATATATATATATATATATATATATATATATATATATATATATATATATGTGTGTGTGTGTGTAAGCATAATTATATATCTACATATGTATATACAGCCATATATCTATAGATATAAAAGAGAACATAACAAAAACATATATGACCACATGCACCATTAATGGGGGTGAGGGGGTCCAAGCAACATATGTCTTGTACATATAGATATCCCCCCACAGCCAAACACGTCTGCCCTGCAATACACTACCAGCTGTTGCAAATCCCATAACCAGGACCTGACACAACATGGGCACAAGATGTTAACAGTACTCCATCCCACCTGTATGATGTCAGGCTGGAATCAGTAACATATCATGCAGTACAGTCTGGCTACCATAGGGAATGTACAATGTGGAAGCAATCAACATTCCTAAGATACATATACACAGACACATATATGCAAATAAATAAATAAATATAAATATATATATATATATATATATATATATATATATATATATATATATATATATATATATATATATATATATATATATATATATATATATATATATATATATGTAACTACACATAGACACACAGAGATATGTACAGGAAGATACATATGTAGAGGGTGCACACAATACGGAACAGCCACTATGCTTACAGTTGCCACCTTACCAAATGGACACTATATGAGCTACCCATATAAATAACAATTGTTGCCTGCAACATATACCCACAGAGAGGTCAAAGGATATAACACCACACACAGGTTTGCTTACATGGGAAAGCTTTATTTGTGTACTATTACAGTTGCATATGTCATGTCATATAGCTGTTTAGACTCTGAAATACATATAAACAGACTAATGCACCTGTCAAACAGATAAATTAATACAGCATTCTGGAAAGGTTTACATATGTTGCTGTCCAGGCCAAGGCCTTCAAGTAGTACAACAGTAAAGACAGACTGGACCACAGGATAACAATCAATCAACAGTAAGTAATGCAGATGTATAGTCCAGCAGCCTCTATCTAAACTCTGTACACAATCCCTAGGAGGAAAAGACCTCAGCTGACACAATGGGGTGTATCTGTTACATAACAAGACATAACTGAAACCATCACAATCCCACTGACAAACAGAACAGTATGTATGGTAGGAAGCAGTAGGCCTGCATTTACCCAAGGTGAATTGTATGGTAATGTACATCCAGATACCATAAGGCAGTTTACCCCTGATACCCCCACATCTTGTAACAGCCTAGGTTAGTTATGGTGCATCCCCCCATAGACTAACATACAGGGCCATATGTTACATACACTGGCCTCTGGGCTGCATAAGGACACACATGTATTGTGTAGATGAAGTCCACACATATATGGACCCAACCTCACAATATGTGTGAGGGCCACAATAACAGTGGCATGATGGGAGGAATCGCAGCATGACATACTCACAGCCCACTACATAGCAACCCTGACAGCATGTCATATGGACAAAGTCTGGTATGTAGGTAGAGGACAGAGGCTGAAACACAGGCCCATATGTGAAATAGTGTTGTCATACACTAAGCAAGTCACTGGTGTTATAGGATAGTCTGCAACATATCCTTAGTCAGGAATATGAAGTTAGAAACAGAAATGGATGTAGTCATGTACTGATAGCACTCAACAAGACACACTGCCAGTGATATATCTGACACAAGACCTGTGTGGTGGACAGACAAAGCATAACAGGCACACCTCTGGCCATCAAAAGGATAGGCCTACAGTTGAGAGCTATGCAGACAGAATGCATTCCATGTTAAACTAGTATGTACACACAAACCCTGTAACACTGGTGCTATACTATACAATGCATACAACAATACTAGTCACACTCTGTCTGTAGTTCTGGAACCTCATACAAATATGTAGCTGGCCTGAGTGTGCAGGTTCTCTTGTAAGAGGTATTGCTACCTGCTGTCTGTAACACTGCTGCCCACACACAGGAAGGATATCCACCATACAGGAAAGGTAAAGGGACCACACCTACATGATGTAGGGATTTACAGTAGTGTGTTGCCATGACAGTGGTAATTGGAAGTGCTACACAGCATGCTGCATGCAGGTAGCAAGTGGAGGACACTGATTGGTGCAGAGGCCATCACCTGATCATGTGCATCACCTACAAAAGCCATGTTGCAATCTATTCAAAGCAGCTCAATCCATTTACTGGAGAGAGAGAGAGAGAGAGAGAGAGAGAGTGAAAGAAAGTGAAATTGAATGTAAAACAAACAATCAAACAAACTAAGAAATAAAGATGGCTAAAGGCCAAGCCAAAGGAGAACATAAAAAAATTCTTACAAGGACACTATCCAGAACACACCTCATTCCCACAACAGGTATGTGAAGTATATATATGCATGTAATTGACTGTAGTACTTGGTCCATAATAATGGGATAGATGTTGTGGAATGATTTATATGTGCCATCAGGTGTTGTTGTAATGATGTTCAGCTGAACAACTGCTAAGGACAATAGAGTCTGTCCCTATGGGTAGTGGACCATACCCGTCAACTGTGCAGAGCAGCACTGACTGATAAGATGTAAGCCATCATAGTGTGTGTTGTGTAATGGAAAGCATGTATATTACTGTGGCCAATAGCTGGTGGTGGAAGCAATGCCATAATGATGGGCATGGGGGTTCCACTGCCCACCACTTGCAGGATACTCAGGTTAACCTGTATTGTAGCATGCTGGAATGCCATAGATGTGCAATAGGGTTACCTGCAATCTGGCCCTACATACACCACCCTAATGTTAGGCTGTGTCCATATGTGGCACCTGTCTGTGTTGTAGCAAGGCAGAACAGTGCAGCTGTGCAGGAAGGAGTTTTGAGATTGTGGACCTGATGTCTGAATGTATCCCATATATAGGGTTTCTATTAGAATGATGAAAACGCATTTTGTCTAAAGCATTTTCGTCGACACATATAGAGCAAACAGGCAAAACAGCGAAGGGGCTGTTCAGCTAATTCTTTTCCTGGGAAAGAAGGCGTGTGACCACTTTGTTGTTTTGCCGTGTTCTGCAGTGTAGTGTGGTCCCTTGTCCGGTATAGCTCCCAAGCGTGAATGTGCAACACTTACTGACCTTAGGGTTAGGGTGCAGGTTAAGGTAAGGGCATATGTATGAAAGTGTTTACTGTTATTTATTTTGCATTAGATGTATGGTTGAGTTACATGTGTATGTGTTTTCAGCTGTTTACTTTTGTTTTGGGGGGCTAGAATTAGGGTTAAGGTAAGTGTGCATGTGTTTGGAACTGTTTATGTAAAAGTGCAAGAGTTACTGACCTTAGGGTTACGGTGCGGGTTAATGTAAGTGCATATGTTTTAAAATTTTTACTGTTTTTTTTTCCGTTGGATGTGTGGTTGGGTGACTCATATATGTGTATTTAGTTGTTTACTGTTTTTTGGGGGGGGTATAATTAGGGTTAGGGTATGTGTGTATGCGTTTGGAAGTGTTTCATTTTTTTCTTTTTTTTGGATGGAACAGTGATTTCATTCCCTAGGATAGAAATCGTTGTTCTGTGTTTTCGACATTTTCAGCTTTCGCTGAAAATGTGTCGATGAAACATCGTTTGCTGTTTTCAGTGTTCAATGTTTCAATATAGACCCAAATATAGGTATGTATATGTGTGTTTATGTATATATATATATATATATATATATATATATATATATCTTGTTTTATATATATATATATATATATATATATATATATATATATATATATATATATATATATATATATATATATATATATATATATATATATATGTGTGTGTGTATGTCCACAGATATACAGATACCCATATGTAGATATATAAATGGCATGTGGTGGACACTTTAACAGGCATAAATCCTTTGAAAAGTACTTTGCTCTGTTTCCTGAAGTGTGGCAAAAACTTGTTTATTTAAATTTAAGTGAAATTGGAACATTTTAAGAGAAGCTGCATTCTAGTTATGTTTTTGTTCTGAGTCTGTCAGCACTAAAAGTTATAGCAGCATCTAAGAAGGTGGGAGGCTGATTACATTCTGAAACCTGACATGCATGTCAGACAGTATACATCCCGATAATTGTACAATGACAGTTAATTGTCATGCACAAATATGACATTGATTGGATAAAGCCAAATGCCTATTTCAAATCCAGTGACACGCCCAGCATCAAGCCTGTCCAGCTGTACCTATTCAAGGTACCACAGCCATGTTCTCCACTCCACTAAGTGGTGTTAACAAATGCACATATCAAAATGTGAAAAACAAACTTCCATCTACCCTAAAGGCTGACATATGGGGTAAAAAAATAAAGTGAGTTTACAAAAATGTTTACAAAAATACTGTAAATTCATCAATGGACTCTTAGGAGTCTGCAAGTATCCTCAGATAAATAGCAGGATCCAGCAGCAGTGCTGAGTCATGCAAAGTAAAAAATAAAATGGCACAAAATGCATTCAGTGTAATATACTGGGAAAATATAGAAACATATGATGACGTTTTCACAGATGCAGTATATTAGGACCACTATGAATATGGCTGCCTGCTTCATGGACATATCAACTCAAAATGTGCTACATTTTGTAAGACTGTTGAATGTTCACATATTCACACAGCATTACAAGATATGTCTGATCTCAGGGTGAAGCAAGATTTGGCTGAAGATATTTCTTGAGAAAATAGTAACTGCCTACTACCCTGGATAAATGTATGAGCTGTCTTGGTTTCTGTCAAGTGTTATAAGTACACCAATACTAACAGAATCTAAATTTTATTTTCACTTGTTAGATTAAACTGTCTAAGTAGGGCAGTCTACTGTTTCCTCTTTCTGCATATTTTTGCCAGTGTTGCCAGAAACGGAGAATATTAATTTCATTGTTCACATCTATATCACACTGCTGCACAATTTTCAGACTTTTCTACTAACACATCAGATCAGTGGATGCCAACGTGCTGTCAGTTAATACTGTCTATGCTGTCTGTTTTATACAAGTCCAAAAATACCAACTTAAATATAGAATATGTTAAAATTCTTGGTTCTAGAAAAAGTAAAAAAAGCTGAAATTCCTGGCCCTGGGTTTAATGTTTATGTAGGATTTTAAGAAAATAAATGCAAAACACATTTCATAAAGCAAATCAAGGTGGGTTAGTAAACTACATATGAAACAGAAATATTCCTTTAAAATAAATGTTAGTTAATGTGATGCTAAAAGCAAATATACATATTACATGCTGCAGTCTGCACCTTAGGTAACCTCTAGCCACAAAGTAATTCCTCATGTGGGGCTATGCACCCCTTTATTAGACTATATTCTAATGCCTGAATTCCATCCAGTTATGCTCACTTAAGAAAACATACAGAGTAGCACCTGTATTCGATCCAGTAATGCTCACTTAACAAGACAAGTAACACATTATTTGACCAAAGGAAGAGATAAATACAACCTTTCTAGTGTGCAAGTAAAACTTGTATGGAAACCTGTGTGATATAGGATACATAGTAATTCTTCCTGATACAAATGTTGCTTCTTAGCAAAATAAACATGTTACATCTGATGTCTTTACAAAATAGAATTGTAGTAATGGTAATGAATGTTAACATATATAACTACTACACGTGGAGAAAAACAACATCAATTACCCTTATGCAACAGGAGACAAGTTCATTTCTGATTGTGTTTGTTTCAATTACCTGGGTATCACTACCAAACAAAAGTTAAACTGTAGGCAACATGTGACCCTGCAAGCTAAGAAGGGGTACCAGGTTTGCAAGATGATCCTGAGGCTCTATATTAGAACACCGAATGCTTAGGTAAGTGAACGATGATTAATTGACCCCATGTAAGCGAAAGCTTACAAAAACGAACTGTCAGAACAGCGATTGTTTTTCCAAGGGAAAAAAAATTGCTGTTCCAACAAAAAAAAAAAAAAAAGAAAGAAAGCAGATTAAAACATGAGATTAAGTGGGGGGCTGTGCACCTCACACCCCCCTACTTAAATATACCAACTCCGAGACTGCACTACAGTGCCGAAAACGGCAAAGTACTGAAGCGGCCAAGAAAATTTTTTCCCAGGGAAAGAATTCGCTTACATGCCACTCCGATATTTTGTAGTTTCAATTTTGTCAGTTCGACCAAGATGCATTCAAAAACATGCGTCTTCAGCCTGCTAATAGGAACCCGAAAGGAGACAGGGATGCTGTGTAAGGTAATATGTCCTGTTTTTAAGCAGGAGTATTTGGTTTGGATTAAGCTGTCTTTTCTGAGTTACATCCTGAATTGGAAATGAGTGTTGATTTCTTTTAGTTCAATAGAGTAAGCCTGCCAAAGAATAGGTCCCTGAGTACAGAATGCATACATAGTGCTGTGGAGTTTGGTTCTAAGGATAATTCGAGTTGGTGGGGCTTGTGAGTTGTGTCTCAGGTTGAATGAGGAGGTTTCTTCATGTAGTTTACCTGCAAGGGTTGTAAATGTCTGGATCTGGAAAGTTTGTAGAACTGGGATCTTAACAACGGGTTAGAGCTTTATTTTATGGGTAGCCATTTGACCTTTTCGGTGGTGATACAGTGATATGGAGAGATGAGTTTGTAAATATTTATATGAGACCCTGTACAAGTTCAGATATTTTAGTCTTTCATAATAGCTTAATTTTCACATCCATGGAGGCCCTTGTTATATTTCCGCTGTACTCTTTCCAGTTTACTCATGCTTGTTTTCTTATAAGGTTTCCATATTGTTATTCCATACTCAAGTTTGAGTCTAATGTAACTAGCAAACAATAACTTCATCATTTCTGATTTCCTAGACTTTATAAATAGCTTATATGACCAATAGTTTCATAGCTATCATTAACCAATTGGTTGATATGATAAGAAAAACTTAAAGGTGGATTGACCATATACCCAGGCCATTAAATGAGTTTACAGTTTCAATCACTGTGTGCTGTCTTAAATATTCACAATTCAGTTTATGTCTCAAAAATTCCATATGCTTAGTTTTTGATGTATTTATCATCCTATTATTCTACTGTGCCCAAATAGTCAATTTAGTCAAGTTTCATTACAGACATGCCCTATCTGTAACACAAAATCAGTTTACTCAATCTGAAGTCATCTGCAGACAGACGGTAGAACACCTCAGATGAAAAAGGTAGATTTGAAAGATACAATCTAAACAAGTAAGGGCCTAGGACAGAGCCCTATGGGATACCCTGACTATTATCAAGAATTTCACCTGTCCAGTTGTTGTATGATACTTGCCATGTCCTGTATGTATCTGTAAGCCATGCAGTTATCCATCATATCAGGAGTACATCAGTACCTAGTTGTTCTAATTTATTGATCAGTCTTTTATGTATGACCCTATCAAACGCCAAAGGTAAATCTTTATAAATTACATCACAGCACATTTTTTCATTCATAGTTGTTATTATATTATTATAGAACATCATGTTACAGGTGGTGATAAATCTATTTTCAACATATGCATGCTGATATATGGTTTCAAGTCCCAACCTATCCAATTCTGTCAATAACTTATCCACCAGCACCTTCTCCATTATTTTCCACAACAGGAAAGTAGACTTAAGAGTCTGTATGCTATGTCCTACACCCTTTTCCCTTAAAGACAGTTTCAACAAGCGCATGTCACCAATCGTGAGGAATTTCCCCATATTATATGACCTAGTAAATAACAGCTATAATGGTACTGTAAGTTATTGTTGAAGTGTTCTCTGGTCACTATTATTAATTATGTCTCCACCCTGTCCTTTGTTTGGATCCAATTTGCACAGTTCTTTTTCAATATAATCTAATTTGATTTCAGTATCTGAGGTTACTTGGATATCAATGTAGTCAAACTATTGGCTAATATTTTGTAAATATATCTAAAATCTGTTGTGTCTGAGAATAATTTTAAAATCTACACACAGTTTATGAATTTGTATGTCTTCACTCCTTCCACATCTTCTGTACCTATAAAGTGGTTTCCTATTATACTCAATATCTTTATAAAAAATGCCTTCAAATTTTTCTTGATCTTGTCTCACAATATGCTTAATTTGTTTGTTCAACTTTTTTATTTCAACTTATAAAGTTTAGTTTGACTTCTTTTCATTTCTTACATTTTTTTGTCTCTCATCTTAATCAAGTATCTTGTTCTTATGGAAATATATCCTCCTGACGTTGTTTGTGCAGCTCCTGATGTTAAACCTGTTTTGTTTTTTTGTTTTTTTTACATTCAAACATTTTTTGGTTCAAAACTTTCCAAATTCCTTCTGCATTTTTCCATTGAATGAATCACTCCAATTAGTTGTACACAGTGACTGTTTTGCTTCCGTATGATCAGTTAATTGAGTACATACACATTATAATACATAGCTAAATAAACAATAGTTACTAGGAGTACAGTTACGATTGGTTAAACAGTATTGACAAATAGATTCAATAGGCTAATAAGTACTACTGGTAGAAGACAGCTAAAAAAAAAAAACAATGTTCATCACCTTTACTTCAGCAAAATGACAGCAGAGGGTAGGACTACCAGGAATAATGTAGTGCAAATACTGGTCAAAGAGAAGGGTTGTAAGGTGATCTATGAAGGGAAGAGAGGTGAGAGGTAAGACAGCAGAGAGGAATGAGATCAGTCAGGGGGGGCTGATTACACTGGCACAGCCATGTACTGCTGAGACTTTTTTTGCTGTGCTCCTGAAATGGTGTTTAGGCTTAATTTTTCAAATGTCCAGGGGAAGATTATTTCAGCTCTTGGCTGGGGAATAGTTGTAGGTTATCTTGCCAATATTGAGTTTTGGCTTGTATATAGAGAGGAGTTGTTCTGAGCTACAAAGTGCTCTAAGTGGGGAGTAGGGGGAGATAGTAGAGGTAATGCTGGGACAGAAAGCAGGTTGGTGCAGTATACAATGACTTATTTGGAGCTGAGAGAGTAGAAGATTGTATGGAAGCTCTAATCAGTTTAGTTTCCTAAGCGCTAAGCAGTGGTGGGAATGGCAGGGGTATTCAGCAGCAAATTTGGCCACCTTGCTGTAAGTGGACACTAGTTTAGAGTGGAGTGTGGTTTGTACGTTGCTTAGGATTTGAGAGCCATAGAGAATGGTTGGGAGTAGGTAGGCATGGGATAAGGCTGTCTTGGCTTTACTGGAAAGGACGTTTCTATTCCTATAGAGGTGTCCAACTTTTGAGTTGGTTTTCTTAATGTTACTGTGAACATGTAGGTCAAATTTCAGCTGGTCATCGATAATGACCCCAAGAAGTTTGGTGTGAGTTTCAACTGTGACATTGTTAAGGGAAGAGATAGAGAAAGATTGGTCATCATTTTTGGGACGAAGAGCAGAAGTTTAGTCTTCTTTGGGTTTAGGATCAAGTGGTTGTGGTTGAGCCAGTTTTCGATAGACAAAAAGGAGTTTTGAGTTGTAGTATGTAGATCAGAGAGGGTATCGGCTATTGTGATGATGTGGAGTCATCAAGATATTGTAATAGTGCTGATAGCGGTGTGGAGATAGATAGCTGATTAGTGAAAATATTAAATAGCAGTGGGCCCAGTATAAAACCATGGGGAACCCCCAGATTTATTGGAAGTTCAGGGGAGATAGCAGAAAGCCATTTAACTGATTAGAAGAGATTAATGATGTAGCTGGAGAAACAGGAGATAGTTGAGGTGGATAGGTTTAGTTCAGAGAGTTTATTTAAGAGGAGGGGGTAAGAGACGGTGTCAAAAGGCTTTGAGAGGTCAAGAAAGAGGCAAAAGACTAGTTTATTGTGATCTCTAGCTTGTGAGATGGTATGTTAATGAAGGAAATAAGAGCAGCTGAGGTGCTATGACCTGGACGAAAGCCATGTTGGGTGGGTGTGAATAATTTCTCTTGCATGAGGTGTTGTAGAATTTGTTTGGGTACACATGATTCCAAGATCTTAGAGAGAGAGGTGAAAGAATTGCAATGGGCCTAAATTTGAAGAGTTCAGTACAGCTGCCTCCTTTATGAATGGGTAGGGTGTAGAATTCTTTCCAGATTTCAGGAAAATTAGCTTCAGAAATGGACTGGTTTATGAGAATAGAGATGGGAAGGGCAAGGGAGTTGGCTGCTTTCTGGAGAAAGAGTAGAAGGAGACCACCTGTTGAGGGGAGCAAGGCTTAAGTTTAAGAAGCAGAGATTTAATGTAATTGTTTTTTGGGAGAAAGTTGAGGTGGAGTTAGAGGGTTTAAGAGGGTTGGTTGGTGGAGTAGATGTGCTGATGATGTCTATAAAGTAGGAGTTAAAGTTAGTGGAAGCTTGTAGAGGTGTGCTAGTAGGGCTCGGTTGGGGTGAGGAGGGGTTACCTGGATGAAGGATTTGGTTAATTTTATGCCAAAATTTCTTTGGGTTATTTGGGTGTGACTCAGGAGGGCTTGTGTAGTAGTTTCTCTTATCAGTGGTGATGGCTTTCTTTCCTAGGTTGTGTAGATGTCTGTACTTTTGGAGGTGGAAGGGGAGTTTAGTTTTAGTCCACAGCTTCCAGGTTTTGTCCCTCTGAGCCATTACTGAGTGGGTTGGTTTGTTAGCTAGGAGGATGTAATAGGTTTAATTCTAATGTTGTGTATGGGGCCTAGGAAGTTGAGTATGTTAAGGAATATGTTGTTAAATGCCAGTACAGCTTCATCAAGTGGTAACTGTTTGAGAAATAACCAGTTGATCCCTGAGAGATGGCTGTTGAACTGGTCAGAGTCAAAGTTTGTTATTTTCTGACATGGTTTGACCTTATGTGGCCTACACATGTGAGGTGTAAAATGGAAGACTTTAAATGGGCAGTGGTCACTGAGAGTATTGGGAAGAGTCACTAGCAAGTGATATTTCTGGGGATGGGATACTAGAGTCCAATCAAGGATGGAGGAATAATTAGAATATTTGGTAGTATAAGTAGGTGTGGTTATTAGTTGGGTGAACCCATGTAGATTAATGGAGGAGGAGGGCGAGTCAGAGGAGAGTGTTAGTCAGTTAACATTCACATCTCCTAGGAGTACGGTTTAATTGGGGAGGTCTTTGCAGAGTGAGGAAAGGATGCTTTGAAGTAATGTTATGTTGTTGCCTGGTAGTATATAGATTTCAGCTATATTAAATGAGGTATGAGTAATTTACAGTTTGCAATAAGAAGTTCAGCAGGAGAGGTTGGAGTGGAGGGGATAGTTAGGGGGGAAAGTGTAAGGTGGTTTGAGAACATGAAGGCATTGCCACCTCCTTTTTTGAGGGATTCTATCCAGCATTATGATGTTATAAACAGGGGGAGGATGTCTTTGTCTGGAATATAGGGTTTTAGCCATGTTTCACAGAGGGTTATGATGTCTACGGAGTGTTGGGAAATCTAAGAATGGAATTCTGTGATTTTGTTCATTATGCTTCACAGGTTTATGGAACAAAGGGAGATGTGTTTTAGGAACACAATATCTAGTTCCTTGGTAATTTTTTTTCTTTTTTTCAATAATAAATCTTTATTCTTTTCCAAATATTAATACAATACTACAACATATGTACATTATATACATGAATGCTTCCAATAGTTACATAAGATCATTATACATTAATATAAACTTCTAGATGGGTATTAAAGAAAGAGAAAATAAAAATCTAGTATCAATATAAGGCTTATCTATACTAGCCTCCATATGAAATATGTATTTCCCGGGGAGAAGTGGATAAGAACCTTAAGCTAACACAATGTCAAAGATTTGCTCCCATATTTTTGTGTTATTTATATTTTTCTTATGATCTTTAATTAGTAATTTATGTGCTAAAATATGTCTTATCGCTACACTTTTAAAGTTTTCCCATGAAGTCTGGGATGGATTCAACCAATTTGTAGCTATATACAGCTTCATTAACAGAAAAATATTTATAAGTATGATCGTTTGGGATCTGTCCAAATTATTCGGAGGAATATGAAGAATCATAAACTCCCAAGAAAGTGTAGACTGTTGATAACCCATTTTTGTAATTGAATTTTTAAAGAAGTCCAAAGTTTGAATATACATTTACAACTCCACAACATGTGTAAAAGGTCAGCTGTTTGATCTCTACAATATGGACATTTGGGTGAATTTTTAGAGTTAAATTTATGCAGACTGAGACGAGTGTAATAAGCGTTATTAAATATCATCAACTGAGTAGATAATAACTTTTGAAGAGATACTGATTTTAAGGTTAAGTTAATTGCTTTCAATATTTTACTATCCTCAATCGGTAACAATTTCTCCTTCCAGTATTTAGATAAGAGTATTTGGTTATTATATTTCACGTCTTTTATCAAATTATATGAAGCCGTTATATATTTGCAGTCCTTCATAAGAGTTTGCCATAAGTTTAGACAAATGGTTAAGTCTTCTTCTTTAATTTTGAAATTACTAAAATAACTTATTGAAAGATCCTTTAACTGTCTCATTATAATTAAATACGAGATAGGAAGACTCATCTGTCTTAACATGTCATGTATTGTGATACCAAGAAAAGGATATAAATCAAGTATGGTTAGATCAATTATAAGTGGGAATTTTTTAAGATCTATCAGTTGATTACCAATTTTCAGATTCGGGTTCTTGTGAAATGGTTGAAAAGTCATCATATATTGTAAGAGGTTTAGTGAATTAAACAGACTTTGTAGTGATATTATATATAATCTAATATGTTCCATCAGAGCGTACCTTTTAAAGGTATCTTTATTTAAAAAAGGTAATGCTTTACAATTAATACCCAACCCAGCAACATGTTTATGATTCAGAATCAACCACTTGGGTAAACATTTAGGACTGGACCTGTCAAAGTTAACCACTCTTAAAATTCTATTAGCATTTATTATTAAATAATATGCTTCAAAATTCGGTAAATCTAAACCACCCTTGTTTTTTGGAGTCATCAGTTTATCATAAGATATTCTGGTTTTTCTAGGTTCCCATACAAATCTACCTAAATCCGTATGAAGTTGTTTAAAGAATTTCCTAGAAATTACGACTTGAGTAGCTCGAAAAATATATAATATTCTGGGGAGTACATTCATTTTAATAATTGAAACCTTTGCCATTATTGGTAATTTCAAACTATTCCATCTTTTTAAATCAGACACTATATGATCCCAAATTAACTTAACATTGTTCGCATAAAAGTCTCTATTATCTGTTGAAAAAACAATACCCAAATATTTTATTTTTTCTTCGGATTTTAACTGCTCTACCAGTGGTAAAAGCGAAAAGGGTGTAGGCGTCTTTAAAGGAAATAACTTGTTTTTTTTTTAATTTATTTTGTAGTTAGATATTTTTGCAAAATCTTCCACTGCTTTTAATATTTTCTTAGTATCTGATACAGGCGTCGTACAGTAAATATTAAGATCATCCGCAAAAGCCGCCATGGATATTTTCGTACCATATATTATTGGAGCATTATGATAAATATTTTGCTTGATATGTAGGAATAGTGGTTCTAAATATAAACTGAATAATATAGGAGATAATGGACATCCTTGACGGGTACCATTCTTAATTTGTATTCTCTTTGAGAAATTTTTATTAATATATAAAGTTGTATAGAGATTGTTATATAATTTTTTTAATGTTGAAATAAAGTCTTGGGGTATGTTAAAATATGATAAAATATCAAACAAAAATTTTAAATTAACCCTATCAAAAGCTTTTTGAGCATCAATTATGAGTGCATAAACATTAAGATTTCTATGAATGGCATAAGAAATTAGTGTATGAAGCGATAACGTATTATCAGTAGTTTGTCTGTCATTTATAAAACCAGCTTGTTCATCAGATATTATTAGATTAATTACCTTCTTCAATCTATTAGCCAAAATAGATGTCATAATTTTCATATCTATATTCAAAAGTGAAATGGGTCTATAGTTATCCGGATTTTGCAGATCAGCGTTCTCTTTAGGTATAAGAATTGTTTTCGAAGCGTTAAAGTGGGGATCATTAATTTTATTATTAATTATATAGTTAAATACATGTGAAAGTATTTTCCCCAATATATCACAAAAAGTTTTATAAAATTCCGTAGTCAAACCATCTGGTCTTGGAGCTTTATGTGGCTTCAAATTATTAATTGTATCTGTTATCTCCTCTGAGGAAATTGGTTTGACTAAATTAACATGAGACTCATCCCCAATTTTCGGAAAGATAATCTTCTGCAGAAAATCATTATTACTCTTATTTATAAGTAATTCCTGATGTTCACCATAGATTTGAGAGAATATTAACTCAAAGGTATTCATAATGTCTTCAGTATTGGTATGTGTTTTATTGTTAAACTGTATTTCAGAAATTTGAGAAGGTATTTTCGATTGATTAATGATACAAGCTAGTGCTTTTGAAGGGGTCTGTATATGATTAGCATATTTTACCAGTATTTTCTGTTCATAAAATGACAATTTGCTATTTTGTAATAAAAAAAGATCTTTTTGACATTTTAATAACTCCGTTTCAATTTGTTTACTATAGTTGCCAATTAAATCCTGATCTAGTAACTTAATTTTAGTTTCCAATTCTTGTATGTCTCTAGTTTGTATTTTCTTATAATAAGTAGCTTTTTGAAGAAAGATTCCTCTTATTTGTGCTTTGGTCATTGCCCATTCTATATCAGACGGATGCCGGTGTTTAGAGAGATTAACTAATAGATGATTTAAGGTCTCTTGAACTTCTTTAATTATATCTTCTTTATTCAATAAATACGGATTTAGGGACCAATTATAACCTCTAAGACGCATATTATTTCTAGTGTCCTTGTTAAAAATGAATGTGATCCTAGAATGATCCGATAAGTGTCGAGCTTGTATAGATACAATCCAAAGTCTGTTGATTGTTACAGGCCATATATATTAAGAAGTACCACAGTGTCTCTCCAGATTAGATGATAGAATCACATAACACCTGCTTTTACCATCTTTGTCTATTGCAGCAGTTGAATTCTAGAATTGTCTCCACTGTGTTTGGATATTGTTAAACCTCAGTAACTGCTCTTCAACCTTCACTTATAGTTACTTTTAATAAAGTTTACTACAAGGTTATTAACACAACCACATACAGCATAAACTACCTAAGGAAAAAGAATAACTATGTTAAAGCTATCATACTTCTAAGATATCAGTTAAATAACACATTTTAAAGCAGTACATTATTAGTTCAGTTGTAAACATACCTGAATGAATTCACAGTTCCCTTTAAAGAAATAAAACATGATACATACATTAAATGTCCACAAATGCTCATTTTACAGTCCAAATAGCTTCCCCTTCCTCCACAGAGATCTTCTCACTTCCTGAACTTGTAATTTTGTCTTCATGTTCGCGACGGGGGAACCATTAAGCGGACGGACTTCCGGATGTGCTACCTCGAAAGCGGACCCTCAGCAGCACTCAAAGGACTTCCTGTTGCATCGCGAAGGGACTTAGTTCGTAAAAGCCATAAAGTTTCGGAAAATCTTCGTGGACGAGCTGGAGCTGTAAAAAAAAACTAAGTAAACATTTACCAAGGGGCCTGGAGAAGAAAAAAGAACAAACAAAGGATTTTAAAGCCTCAAGATGTAGTAAGCATGGAATCCCAACACCCACGTTGCTGTAAACAGACTGGATGGCCAGATCAAGCTACCGAAGCTGGAAGGGACTTAAAAATCTTCAAAAAGGTAACTTTTGCTTTTTTTTTTGTAGATACGGAATATTTGGAGCCATCAACTGTAAAAATTAACGTGTTGGGGTATTTCATTTGAAATTTG
The DNA here is from genome assembly GCF_019279795.1 of Protopterus annectens. NCBI lineage: Eukaryota > Metazoa > Chordata > Ceratodontiformes > Protopteridae > Protopterus > Protopterus annectens. The sequence goes on from NC_056739.1 coordinate 1,298,771,930, forward strand.
ATATTCTTTTCAATGAGGAACTTACAATTTGGAGATAATGCTTGTCTAGCTTGTCTTATTTGCAATGGTAAATCCTGTACCATAGAAACTCTATTATTTTGCCACATAATATAACCTCCATTCTTTTTAACAGTTAGAATTATTTTGTTTACATCCTGGTAGTTGAGTATTTTGATGTATACTGGTCTAGGTATGTTTGAGGCTTGTGCTTCTCTGAGAGCTCTATGAGCTCTTTCTATAACTATTTGTTTGGTTATGTCCGAGTCATTGAACACTATTCCAAGTATCTGTATGATGGTAGAAATTAAATTATTATATTGAATAGATTCAGGAATTCCTCTGATAATTATATTGTTCCTTCTGGCTCGTGCCTCAAGGTCCAGAATTTTATTTTGCATAGACTGAATATCCAGGTCATGTATGTCTGATTTTTTTGCAAGCAATGTTATTCTGTCCTCATTTTCAGATATTCCAGCTTCTGATTTATCCATCCTTTCGAGAATCTGACTGCATGTGGTACCAAAAGAAAGTACCTGGTTTGATAGTTCTTTCAAAGCTTCTTGGATGGGTAACAGAGCAGTTTTAATATCTTCCATATTAGCTAGTTGATCCGGTTTATTTGTCATTTCAGCTTTTGAAAGTTCCTGCTGTTTTGTAATCTTCTGCCTTTTTATTGTTGAATCTTTTTCTGGTGACTGAAGTGCTAATAATTTGGTTTTAGTTGTTGTTGTTTCCATACTTTTGTCTTCTTTTGACATTTTGGAGCAAAGCAGATCTTTAGCATAACTGAATAGTAAATATCCAAAGCTACTACTCAGGCAGTTCCTTTGTTTAATACTCTGTTCAGAGTCAGACAGTCAATCAGATCCAATCCTGTGAATTTGTATAATTTCCTCTGGTTCTTTCACCTCTCAAGCGGTATTTAGTTGTAATAGATTAATTATAGCCAACAATTGGTGTAGAAAACCTTGCAGTATATCCTCAGGGTTGATTTTTATTCCGAGCAACTGGAGAGCTGTAGATATGCAGTGTCTACAGAATGGCGGCCATCTTTGAATTGGTAATTTTTTTTTTTTTTATTTTCAATCTGAAGCAAGTGTTGTTCCTGAACATACATTATGAATAAGTTCCTTACTAATGTCGAATCAATATTATTCCAGTCTGTTTCTGGTTAATTTAAGTCCTTAGCTAATATTATTCTTCCCGCCTATGTTTTCATCCAAAAAAATGGATGACTTCCTCTAGGTCATCAGCTCTTGACTTTGTCAGTCTATACAGTCCAATAACTGTTATATGTTCCAGGGTTGTCTTTACTGACACAGTCACACCATTTATAGTATTGGTGTTTTCACTGAATATGTAATAGTCACAGGTTTCATAACTATCCCCAATCCCTTTAATAACACCTCCAACTGATTTTTTGTTGTAATGTCTGTAACAGTAAAAACACTTATACTCTGACAGAACTAGTTTCCAGTCATTGTTCTTTAACCATGTTTCACAAACAATAACAACAACAGCAATCGTATTTATTTATTTATTTATCTGACATTTGTTTACCGGGATGGTTTGTTTGTCTGGGTTAGGAGAACCTTTTTCAGCAGAGGCCTGGGGAGTAAAGCTCTAACAGTACAAAAGCAACAATATACAAAACGTTGTTACAGATACATGTGAAAAGACACAGAAATCTGTATTTAAATATTGGCAGTGGAAACAAACATATACATATAATACATGCTATACAACCTGGCCTTAGGATATCTGTACAATCTGTTGAAGGATCTCTATGATATAGACAGTAGTTATAGATGTTTTTCCTTATTATATAGGGTTATTATGTTAAGTCACTTTATAGTGATACTACAGTGTTTTAAATATTGGCAGAGAAAACAAACATATAAAACATGTTATACAACCTGGCCTTCAGATGCCAATACAGTCTGTTTAAGGGTCGCTATGATAGCTAGTAGTTGTAGTATTAGTACTTTACTTTATGGTGTGATTATGTTAGCCACTTTATAGTGATGCAGTGAAGGCATACTTATAGGAGAATAAAGGGTGGATTATTAGATGTAGGAATGTTAGAAGACTGTTAGGTAGTATTTAGTAGTGTTAGGTCAGTAGAATGAAGAGTCTAAGAAAGCTTCTGAAAGGTAGGGGGCATATAGAATGGGGGAAAGAGAACGTGCATGAGAGATTAGCCAGAAGTAGAACATGAGCACAGCCAAGAATTGTTAAGATGCTGCTTTAAGGACTTTTTGAAAAGTACAAGATTAGGAATACTTCTGGTTGATAGTGGGACTGAGTTCCATGTTTTAGACATACTTTGAGAGTATAAGATCTGTCCAGGTATTTTAGAGGGTTTGGAGATAGTGTGAAGCTTCTTTTCTTTGGACTTGAGAGTTCTGCTGGGGTTGTAAGGTTTGATGATGCTGTTCAAGGCAGGGCAGGCTAGGGGCATATTGATTATGTTGTGCAGTGTTGTGAGTTGGATATAGAGGAGGTGATTGGGGAGTTCTAGCCAGTCTAGCATTTGCAGTGGTGTACAATGATGTGCTGGTTTTGGAATTTGAGGCAAACTTTGCTGCTTTATTGTAGCATTGTTCCATTTTGGGTATAATGGAAGTCTGTAGGTTAGAGAAGATAGAGGCACTGTATAGAAGGGAGGGTAATAGGAAGGTTTTTGCAAGTGTGGTCTTGGTTGATGTGGTCAGGGAGTATTTGTTTCTGTAGAGGATGCCAAGTTTCTGGTGTTTATTGTCTTTATATTTTGTTGGACACGGAGATCAAACTTTAACCCTGCCCTGCTTGCATGGAATGCTACAGCCAAATCATTTTTCATTGTTGTTTACAAAAAAAAACTTTTTCACAGAATGCATCCATACAAATGTATATGCACATGTTGGACTCAAGAACTGTAATTAACAAAGGTACTGCAATGGTCACTTTTGTTGGTATACCTTCAATAATATTGCGAGTACACTGATGCCTCAATGTACCTACTTTGCAGATGTCATCATCAATCAGACATCAAACCATAGCCATGGACTAGTGTCATTTGTGGAGTACCTATAAATGATGAGTCAAATAAGAATGGTAGGCAAAGATACAGAATAACACATATAAGTGAGGCCCTGCTTCTGAACTGCATACTGTAACCCAGCATACCCGATAGCGCCTCACTAGGAACACACAGCATGATAATCTCTGTTCTTAGTGCTGTGTGTTGTATTACTAGCATCCACTTTATAGTGTTTCTCATGCATATATAGAGATACACAAATTAATACACAAACTCGCAACAGTGTGTGTGTGTGTGTGTGTGTGTGTGTGTGTGTGTGTGTGTGTGTGTGTGTGTGTGTGTGTATGCACATGTCAGATTACAGGTTCCCAGTATGACATATCCAGGTGACATATATAACATGCTGCAACACACACATGCTACTGAACCTTGCTGCACTGCACTGCATATGTTCTGTTAAAGGATCTTATGGCTAAAGGGAGACATGGTACTACATGGCAACCTGTATGTCATATATGTGGCCCTATGGCTAACACTGTATGCCATGTGTCCCATGTGCCATAACATTGAGGTATTTCACTGCTGTATGCCAGTGGCCATAGATTAGTGTACTATCAGTATGAGGTGAATATGTGTTGTGTCGCCACTGTTGATGGCCTGTGCTACAAAAGGGCATGGTGCACAGACGGCTATAGTGAGTGTTTTACCACCATACTCCTTAGCTGACCTAATTTTGCAAACTGTCCTTTATCTTCTCTCACACATTTTCTGAGACCCTTGTAAAATCAGATATATTCTGGCAAATCAATAAGGATTATAGTTGCTAAATAATGCCAGATTGAAGGATTTGATATTTTCTTCAGTAAATGCAAGTTCATGTTTATCAATCTGTTAATTGAAATGAATTATAGCGATATTTAAGAATTGCCCATGATTACTGCAACATTATTCTTCATTATTTTAGTTTTGTCCCTACATATTGAGGTAAGAGTAAGACAGCTATGCCTGCTTCATTAACATCACAACCAGGGACACCATGGTGCTTAACCAACTACTACATCATGATACTGCTTACCTTGATGCACTAGGCAAAACAGGCAATAATACCTTCTTGTGCCATCCGTCAGATATTCTCTGGACCATACAGCTCCTGCTCTAATGTGTAAAGGCTGTTTGTGAAGATAGCCTAAAGTTGTTTTGAAAATGTTCGACAAACCTTTGCATCATGCCTTTTTAATTTTTCAAGTGACTGAGTAAGTCTTCTGCTTTATGTTAGTATCAGTGATGATGTCATTACACTATTGACAACTGCCCATATTTGTTATCTCTCATGGATTTGATAATCACCAATACTGACTAGATTGTAAAGTGTACACCAACAAAAGTATATCTGCTGTTCTAGATGTATATCAATACATACATGCATATGTAGTAAATATTTCAGGCACATATAAAAACGTCCTTCCAGCCAGTTGTTCCCTTCATAAGTGTCCAGGCTGTTTTGAAAAATATCAAAACTAGTGCTTGCTTTAAAGATAACTTGGTTGTCTGTTCCATGCATCAGCTGCTCTCTCAGAGTACCAATTAGTACACATCTTATTCCTATAGAATTTTATAAATGGGTTATCTTATGATTCTCTGATACTTTTTGAAGACCCCAAACATTCCCAGAGGTGGTTATCTCTAAATGCCCTGCATACCTGAATAAGGTCTCCTCTTTAATATGTATATGACACACTGTAAATGTTCAGATATTTTAGTGTAAGCTGATGTTAATAATAATAATTACAATTTCAGCCTGAATCATATCAGTGCAGCACATAAAAGAAGTAGTCTGCTATTGCTTTTCTTATTATCTGATGGTTGACAGGTACATTCAGAAACATAAGTCCCCAATTATAGGTTGTATCTTGCTGTGAAGTGACAGACACTATAACTCTTACCATGAAACCTGCTGTACAATTTTTCGGTGTTATCTTTAGTTTCTTAGCACTATAATTTCTACACACTGTAATGAGAGGCTTATTTTGGCTGTTGCTCAAATAATATATCTAAGATGACACAAAGCTGACAGCAAAATTGAATTGCTGTCTTGTCAGTTAACATCGAAAAGATGCATATCTGTTCTAGTCTGCTGTTAACTAAAATAAAAACTCTGAAACAAAACCTTAAGATCAATGTGGTGATGTCACTGCAACCTTAAAATGTAGGTTTTGATGTAAGTTATTGATTGAATCATTATAAGGAAATGACAACCACAACAGATTAAACTGGATTAATGTGGAATAATATATCACTGTGTAGTAAGATTTTTTGTTGATGTTTGTTATAATATGCTGAATGATCTTTAGTCCATACTTTATTAAGTTAAATGTACAGAACAAATGTTTTTTACACAGTAAGGAAACTAACTGTAAAAAATGAAGTGTAAGTTAATTTGGTGGCTTCCGTGTAACACACTTGCTTAAATAAATAAAATAGAAATAATTAGTCTGTTCAAATTTGGTCTGGGATTTACAGACAAATAGTTCTTAGCTATGTCAAGTATGCAGGGATTCAAAGACAATGCATTGTCTGCATATCTACAAGCCAACCCCAAGAAGTAAACTCCATAATATTAGCACTGTGTACCTACGCAGTGCCCCCCTGTGAATCTCATCACTGTCACCCCTTTCATTTGTCTGTATGCATCTGATTAACGAGATGCATTTTTTCATACTGCAAGTTCTGTTCTTTTGATTATTAGTGATTAATCTGTGCTTCATTGTGAGTTTTTTTTCTGAGTTTTTAACCTTAAAATTGAGTAGCATAGTCTAGATACAGGTCTGCTGCATCCAGAGCTTCAGCTGCATGGTTTTTAACCCTCTATGAGGTATTCCAGCTACAAGTTTTTCCTTAAGACACAGGTGTGTAGACTGTGTGTGGTGTGGTGTGGTGGGCAGTGGAGTTTTCATGTGTTTATGCCTTGGAGGTCTCTTTTGTTTGGGTATGCTTTTGTTGAGGGCACTTGTGTTATCATCTACTAGTACTACTCATAGACCTTCCTCCTTTTACCCTCTTAGCTCTTTCAGTTTCTGACAAATATGGGTGGACAATTTCCTAAACTTTCTCCTGTCAGTCTGGTAGATATGCCCATCCTGAGACAGTGTAGCAACTACCTCATGTACATGGACAAACCTGTACTACTACCATCTAGAAACACAATTTGTGAGAGATGCAAATACATTAAGCACCTAATGTCATTGCTCTCTCCTCCACAAACCAGTATATCTTTCACTGAGAAGGTTGGCAACATGAACACCACACCTCAAACACCACCCACATCTGCACAACACACTCCCACATATGCGGAGGCCCTCAACAAAAGCATACCCAAACAAAAGAGACCTCCGAGGCACAAACACATGAAAACTCCACTGCCCACCACACCACACACAGTGTACACACCTGTGTCTTACAGCCACTAAGGCCTAAACATAAACCCAACATATTATTCACAGAAGACTCCATTGTGAGACACACAGATGTGCCCCTCACCAGGCTGGATAAGGAGAAAGTCACAGTTAGTTGTTTGTAGGGTGCCAGAATCTGCCATATCACCAATGCACTCAAGTCTCTCAACCAGTACTGTTATGATTCTGTCATAGTCCATGTTAGAGTGAATGACCTCCCTGGAATATATGAAGAGAGACATGATCAAGCTCGCTGAATATGTGTCCCAGGCACGTCTGTCCCTAGCCTTAAGCAGCATTCTACCATCACCTAGAATTATGCCTCAATACAAACAGAAAATGATTGACTTTAACAACTGGCTTAGTTTCTGGTGTCATTCAAAGGGGATCCAGGACCTGACAGCCTGGGATGACATGATTGACAAGCCACAGTGCTTTGCCAGAGATGGCCTGCATCTGTCTTCCTTGGGCTTCAGGCTCCTGGCAAAGGCTCTTGCCTCCCCCATAGTGCCTTTTTTAGGCAATGCCATGAGGTCAAAACTACCAACATGAAAATTTCATCAAAATGTAAATTAAATGTTATGCTGCTAAACGCTAAAAGTCTAAACATGAAACTGCACTTAATGCAAGCATTCTTAAACCTGGAAGAAGCTGACATTTATGCAGTCACAGAAACCGGGTTTAAAGCTGTGGAGTGCACCCCAGCCATACCAGGTTACTCATCCTATCATTCATTCAGACCCCAAGCTGAAGGCAGAAAAACAAAAGGAGGTGGAGTTGCAATATATATAAAAGACATACACACCTCTAGGCTGGTCAAACAGTACAATGCACAGGAAATACTCCAGGTGCAGTTACCAACTGACAAGACCCCTATTCAAATCATAGCTAGCTACAGGCCTCCAACTCTGACTCAAGATGTCCACTCCACCTATCTGGACCTCTTCAAATCTATCAAGATTCAACCCTTTACCTTGATCCTGGGTGACTTTAACTATCCAACCATAGATTGGAAGAAATGCTCATGCCAAAACACAAATGCCCAGAGATTCCTTGATTTTGTCAATGCAAATGCCTTGGACCAGTTGGTTGACACCTCCACAAGAGGTGAAAATATCTCGGACTTGGTATTAACCAACATGAGTAATCACTGCAGCATCCCTACAGTGTCAACATCCCTGGTAAGATCTGACCACAAAGCAGTCACTTTCAAAGTCAGCATCTACCCCGACCACCCCCAGCTAGGGTCAAACAAAAAAACTTCTCCAAAGCTGATTACAACCTTATGAGGGAAGGTATAAACAGCTTCACAGCCCCCTCCCCCTCCACAGAAACTGGCATACATGTCCAAACTTACAACAAAGTACTATATGAGCATTTATACAGCTGCATGAAATCAAGAATACCAGATTGGGGTGACCAAGATGGGCTCTGAATAGCAGCAATTCTCTTCAGCTCTGTCAGTTTAAAATTTGTATGACAGGATTTTTATAGTAAATCTTATCAGAGGAACTTACAGTCTTCAGTAATATATTCCTCTCATCTAGTTCTACGACTACATATAAAAATTCTGAAGAAATTTTGATTTTTTTCCTGTCAAGAATACTTTGGATACTATATCTATCTTCACTGACAACAGAATGGCTACATCAAAAGCAGTACATCAAGAATGTTCTCTAAAGAAGGACTTACATTCTTTACTCATTACTGTACAAGAATTATCTACCAAAATAGATAAAATGGATTTAAAGATTGATATCTTTAAACAAGACTGCACTAAACAGATGGAAAAGTTACACGAAGATCTGCAGTTACAAAAATCTAAAATTTCAGGTATTGAATTAGCACTAAATGACATTGACAGTAGAGTACATAAAGATGAGAATAATATAGACTTTCTAATAAAGCAAAATACATAACCTGCAATCCAAAGTGGATGATTTAGAAAACCGGTCTCGAAGAAACAACATTAGAATATTTGGCTTACCAGAAAACATAGAGGGAAACAATCTGTCAAAGTTCCTGACAACGTGGATACAAGAAGTACTAGACCTACCAGAAGCCTTGTCATATGGTATTGAAAGAGCGCACAGATCTTTTGCTTCATCTAAAACAAGTAAGAATAACACTCCTAAGTCTGTAATTGTAAAATTCTTATCTTCATATGACAAAGAACTAGTGCTAAAAACAGCTTGGGCAAAAGCTCCTATTAAATTAAATGACAACATCATTCATTTTGATAATGATTACTCTTCAACAGTAATAGCAAAAAGAAAACTTTTCCTACCTTTAATCAAAGAACTCAAAAAGGCACAAATAAAAAGTAATCTTTTATTCCCAGCCAGATTGAAATTTTTTTCTACAGGATGGTATCAAAACTTTTGATGATTTAGATACAGTCCTTAATTCTCTTAACGCTAACAAAATAATTGAAAAGCTAGAACATATGGAATGGGCAAGTGCAAGTCTTAAAAGATTAGCTGAAAATGACAACTGGAAGTCAGTCAAAAAAAAAAAGAAGCTAAAGAAATAAGGATTTGCTCCATTAATATGAAACTTTAAATCTAAACATAAGACTTTAAAGTAAATTCACAGTTGCAATCACATGTGTGTAATATTCTCTTCGCCCTTTTTTCTTTTTTTACTATACTAAATATGTATGTGTGCTCATGTACTACATACTGTTAGCATAAATGCGGTTATGTATGTTGAATGTGTTTAAAAATTTAATAAGAATACTATTGAAAATGTTCTTCTGGTTTAAATGAAAGACAAGGGGAAATGAAAACTGTTCGTATGATCTTGTGTGAAATAGAGAGATCTGAATGTGGACGTTAATGTAATTATGAATAATGTTAAACTTTCAGGGCTAGGATGTATATAGAAAGCATTCCGAATCTAATGTATTACTAATATCTATGCAAGATTAATGGGACTGCTTCTGTTTAATAATTATTACATTAGTGATTGAACATACAATACATGTATAGTCATTAAATGATGCATCTACATTTTAATATCTTGTTTATAACCCCTGAGAGACTCGTAAACTTTCCAGCTTTTTTTTTCACATACCAGTTTTGACAGTTGTTCCACGCGGACTCAAGAGACCAAAAAAAAAAGAATTCAAGCATTATTTGTTCCCGCTTTACTCAGAATAGCTTTGAAATCCAGCTCGAGAGGCTCCGTTCATTATAGGAAGAAGAAACATCCTGATGTCATCATTCTTGACTGTGCAACACAATTTTTATGAACTTTAACCTTATGGGATAGTCTTTTTAGAATGTTGAACCGCGGTTTCACCGCAAATAAGTATATAAACACAAATAAACAGGTTTAAACACTTTCATACATATAAACACATTCATAAAACATATTAATACACAATAATCTTCATTTTGTAATCCCATACCTGCATTTGTAAATATAGTTAATATAAAAACCACACTATATCAGATAACTTTATATACAATGCTAAAATATACTTAATAACATAAATACATACTATGAAACATTTGTTGATTGTTAATGTATTTCACATAAACTTCATATATACAAAAGTACAAAATGTCATATAAGAAAAAGAAATGCCAGCATATGTTTATGACATTCCTATCTGTAATGCTATGATTGTTAAACAGTTTATGAATAGTTTTAATTATGTTTAATTATGTTTCCTGTCTGTTGTAACTGCTTAACAATAATTGAACTTCAAGCACAGATATAGTAATTGGATATATTATGTTAAATGTAATAGTAATTTAATGAATAGTTTAAAAGGGAAAGGGGATAGAGGGAAGGAAACAGTGAAGAATATATACATTTTTTTTCTCTTTCTTACAGAAAATAACACTTTTTGATAGTAGCTGAGTTATTGTTGCTATTTGCTAGGAGGATAATTTGAGTGGTATATACTACTCGAATTAGGAGTATATAACTCCAGGAAGGGTTTTGATAGACTTGTTATATTGATGTTTTGTTACAATGTTATGTTATTCTTTTATATGACGTTCACAATAGCAACATATTTTGAGACTCTTCAATATGTCTATGATTTGATAAGTAAGTTTTCTAGCATTAGAGCTTACCAGAGAGGAATACAAGTGATTTATCTTGTATATATTTATAACACACAATATAAATGTTTCTTTTAAAGGGTATTTCAATAAATATTAATGGTCTAAATAATCCTTGCAAGACAGGAAGCTTGCTCAAATATCTTAAAATACATAAATCACATCTTGTCTTTTTACAAGAAACACATCTAATATCCACAGATATTGATAAATTAAATACCAGATATTATTCAATCTTAACAAGTTCAGAACAAAGTGAAAATAAAAGAGGAGTAGCTATTTTATAGAATAAAACACTCCCCATGCCTAAAATATTAGAAATATACAAAGATAGCAAAGGTATGTTTTGCTCAGTCACAATAGAACTAAATAAAACAATATATACTTTAATAAACATTTATTGGATTCCAGCTATTGGTTCAAACACTGTCAAATTGCATTTAAATAAAATAGTTAGTCTTGTTAAAGGTAATTTAATTACAGCAGGTGATTTTAATTGTATATTAAGTGAAGTAGATACTAACTCCTTAGCAAAAAGAAAAAAAATCAACTTCAGCTAAATTACTATTGGACTTTATGCATTCATTTATTTTAAAAGATATAAATAACTTTGCAGATGTAGATTCACTTCCATTCACTCACTACTCCCATAAACATAAAACAAACTCCAGAATAGATAGAATTCTAATATCAAAAGAATTAACAGATGATTTAATTAAAGTAAAGGTTATTTCATGTCCCTTATCTGATTACAACTCAATAACCTTTGAACTACTACTCAAAACAAACCACACTGTTATAATTAAAAGAATACCAGCATACATAACTAATTTGAAAGAATTTAAAGAATTTTTACTCTTAGAGATACAAGACTTTATCACATTAAATAATACTAATAATGTTTCAGAAGTTTATATTTGAGATGCCTTAAAAGCCTTCTTATATGGGAGAATTATCTTGTGGTATAATAATAAAAGAAAATCCTCGGACAAAGAATTATTAGATCTACAAGGTAAATTAGACAAGCTAAAACTTAATTTAGATAGTAATACTGATAGACAAAACAAAGAGAAAGAAATAAGTAAACTAAATACAAAATACCTGGAGATCTTAAACCATAAAACAAAAATCAGAATAGAGAAATTTAAATTCATAACCTTCTCAATGAACCCTAGATCTTTAAATATCTTAGCAAATAAAACAAAAAGACTTAATAAATTTAATCATATTAAGGAGATCTATTCTCCAAAAAAGAAGAAACTTGTGTCTAATATACACAATATTTTACTGGAATTCAAAGAATTCTTTCATAAGATAAATCAGAACTCCCAGATAACGGATTCAAAAGATTTGATTAAGACATTTATAACAAAGTATACTAAATATAGATTATCAAGAGGGTTGGGAGGATGGTCTAATGGTTAAGGTGTTTGCCTTGCAAGCACAAGGTGCAGGGTTTGAGTCTTATAAGGTATAATTGGCTAGGCTTAAAATGGCTCACAAGGGCAGTTAGCTTAGTACTAACCTATGAACCTATGAACCTATGAATCAAACTAATAATATAGATAAACCTATTTCATTACAAGATATACAAAACCAGGTAACAAAACTTAAATTACACAAAGCCCCCGGGAATGATGGCATTATCCCAGAATTATATAAATTATTACCTACATCTGCTTTAAATATTCTGCATAAAGTATTTAATATTTCTCAAAGCAGCACATTCATACCCCCTTCTTGGAAATATACCTTTATCTCACCAATAATCAAATCAAACAGAGATCCTACTAAGTGTTCTTCATACAGACCAATCTCTTTATTAAACATAGATTATAAAATGTTTATGTCCATATATGCTGAGAGATTAAAAGTTTTTTTTGCCATCACTAGTAAATGATGATCAAACATGTTTTATTGTAAATAGAACTACTTATGACAATATAAGAAGAACAATAGTTTTGATAGATTCAGCAAAAACCTCTAATAAAACTTTAACTTTAATAGGTTTAGATATAAATTGTGCCTTTGATTCAGTTAATTGGGACTATTTATTTTGCTAGACGAGTTGAATTTCTCAGATAAGTTTATAAATCTTATAACAAACTTACATAAAGGGAGTCAGGCATATATCAAAATTGGCACTGCCATATCAGAAAACATTCCTATTACAAGAGGGACTAAACAGGGGTGCCCTTTATCCCCCCTTTTATTTACATTGATCATGGAACCATGGGCCAATTTGGTAAGAGATGATGAAAACATTGAAGGTTATAGGTTAAATTTAGATACTTCATCTAAAATTCAATTATTTGCTGTTGATATTCTGATAACAGTAGGAGAAAACTACAGATCTATTCCTGCCATATTTAAAAATATTAATAAATTCCAAAAAATATCAGGTTTAAGTTTTAATAACAATAAAACTCAGATCATCCCTATTAATCTAAAACAAAACACAATTCAACAAAAGTATAAAAAACGTATTCCTCAAAATAGTCAGATAACATATTTAGGAATTGTGATTACCAATAACATAAAATATATCATTCAATTAAATTTTAATAATTGTTTAAGTAAAATTGAAGATTCTATAAAAAATGGAATAATTTAATCTTTTCCATGGATGAAAGGCTTTCTATTATAAAAATGACTATTCTTCCTAAAATGCTTTACATTATTCAATCACTTTCATTAATTCCCTCTAAAATGATAATTCAAATATTTAATTCTTTGGTATTGAACTTTTTATGGCATCCTAATAAATCCAGAATAGCTTTGCAACATCATATAAATGACTGGACAAATGGTGGTATAAGATTTCCTAACTTGGAACTATATTCTCTATCCTCGATCATTATCATAGTCTCTTTTCTAATTGATAACACATATTCTTCTAAATGGAAACAATATTTAATCTCGTTAGCATGGGACTCTTCTAACAAACTAAACATACAAAAAACACTAATGTTAAATAATCCTATTTTGTTGGTATTAAAATATATCTTTACAGTACATTCATATAAATTAAATAAATCAAACTATTTGCTACTCATCCTTAAAACATTTAGAAGCTTTATTTTTAAATACACTAATTACAAAACATAGATTTTCCTGCTTTTCCCAATTGCTTTTATTCAAGGAATATTAATCACGACTGATAATATAAAAATGCTATTATTCAAAGAGAAACATCTTGTTTATTGGTCTCAATTAATAGACAAAGATAGGATAAAGTCTCTTGAGGAACTAAAATTTGAATATGACTTTGACTCTAACTCATGGCTTTACATACAGGAATGTAGACAATATATTATAAATAATTTGGATCTAATTCCCTTATATTTAATATATCCATTACCTAAAATAATTTTATTTATGACTACACTTATCCAAAATATAAACACTGACAAAAACAAATTAGCACACATAAACAAAGTACTTAGAAATGATACAAATTTTCACACTGATAAATATTGGGAATATTTCAATAAAATTAATAACTATGCTCCTAAAGATCAAGACAAACAAAATATACTAGAATCAGCCTACTACACTACATCTTCCCTAAAGTGGAAGTTATACACCTGGAAATATATGCATAGGTCATTTATAACACCTCACATTCTAAATAAAATGAACAAGAACATCAATGGTTGTTGGAGATGTAAAGAAGTATTGAAAGCTGACTGGTCTCATATGTTTTATGACTGCAGTCGTCTAAAAAATACTGGGAAGATATAAATAGTTTTCTTCAAGGTTTAATTACAGATAACATCTTGATTTCTAAATCTTTAATTATATTTAACACTCCAATACATCAAAGTGTTAAAAAATTCAAATATACATTAATATGGACTATCTTAGCAGTAGCAAGGAAAATTATAACAATTAATTGGAAATCAGAAACTTTCCCTACGTTTCAAGAATTTAAAAATCTTCTTACTGAAGTTTGCAGTCTGGAACTTTTGACCATTAAGTCAATAACTAATAGAAATATGTCTAGAATTAATATGTGGGAAAATTTACTAAACTTGCTAGAAAATTATTCATTGTATATGAACAAACCAATAATTTAGTTTGACATTTATGTGAACGTCATCTGTAAATAGTTATGTTGCTAGTTAGATATAGAATGATTGTGTTATTTTTAATATTGTTAAAAATGGAATACTTTATGTAATATATTTCTTTATTCAGATTTTAATAAAAATCTTTTTCAAAAAAAAATAAATAAATACCAGACAGGACAAAATCATCCTCCTCAAGGAAGAGTAAACCTGTCTGGGTGACATCTACAATAAATAAACTCTATAATAAAATGAAAAAATTGCTGTCCATGACCAAGAAGGAGCAGGTGCCTAATTGGAAGCAATCTCTCCTTAGCCTGAACAAGCAAATAAGAGCACTAGTGAAATCCCCCAAAGCAAACTTTGAGTCCATACTGGACATATCTACTAAAGACAATCATAAGGCTTTCTTCACATATGTCCGCATCTCAAGGGAAGCACCCAGATCTGCTCTGAACTGGTGGTCAAGAACACCACATACACAAACCCTGTAGATATAGCCAACTGCTGACAGACAGGTTCAGGGAAAACTTCACTCTTCTGCCCCCCCATCAGTAAAACA
Source organism: Protopterus annectens (assembly GCF_019279795.1). NCBI lineage: Eukaryota > Metazoa > Chordata > Ceratodontiformes > Protopteridae > Protopterus > Protopterus annectens. The sequence goes on from NC_056739.1 coordinate 1,298,787,112, forward strand.
GGACATCTCCAGTACCTGCCCCCCTCCCCTTATCTTTAGGGAGCAAGTCATCACTGCCCTCTCAAAGGCAAATATTACAGCCTCCATGGGACCTGATAACATTCTAGGATGCATCCTACATGAACTCAGGCAGGAACTTGCAGCACCATTAGGCATCCTATTCAACCAAAGCCTGAGTACTAGCTTCATCCCAGCTGAGTGGAGGATAGCTACTGTCATCCCTTTGCACAAAGGTGGATCATCCACTCATCCAGGAAATTATAGACCCATTAGCCTAACTAGTCTGATCTGCAAGGCCATGGATCGGATTATCATGGACCTCATTAACAATGACATTGGCAACCTCCAGACACCTGATCCCACACAGTTTGGTTTTGTCAAGGGGAGGTCATGCCTGTTAAATTTGATCGACTTCTTTGAGTCAGTCACCAAGTCCATAGATGAAGGGAAGATGGTGCACACCACCTACCTTGACCTGTCCAAAGCCTTTGATACTATTCCCCACTCAGGTATAATAGATAAAGTCTCTCAACTAAGCATCAATCCATATGTTACCACATGGGTAGCAAACTGGCTGACTGATAGAACCCACCTAGTCAAAATTGGGAAGCCACCAAAAGTAGTAGACCCATAACAAGTGGTGTACCCCAGATATCGGTCTTGGGGCCTCTGCTGTTTGTGATATACTTCTCAGAGGTGCAGGCCAAATATAGTGGGCTATGGCTGATCAAGTTTGCAGATGACTGAAAGCTGGGTGCTGTCATTAATTCCCCTAGTGATGTGGACATCCTCCAGGAGGGTCTCACCCAAACAAATGACTGGTGCCAGAAACATGGCCTCAAACTGAATGCCAAAAATGCATCATCATCCCTTTTAGGGAGAATGATGTCCCCACAAATTATCACATTGATAATAAGGCACTAAGCACACAATCAGCTGTGAGGGACTTGGCAACCCAGGTTGATAGCAAATTGACTTTTGACCACCATATAGCCCCTGTTGTACAGAAAGCTTTCTACATGGCCCACCTCGTTAGTAAAGGTAACATCCGTGTATTATTCCCTTATAAGACTGAATATTGAATACAATGCCCCTTTCAGCATGTACCTCACAAAGCACATGCAGCAGCTGGAGAGACCATAGAGATTCCTCACCCAGAGATTCCAGGGCCTCAAACATCTACCCTACAAAGACAGGCTAAAAGCCCTGTCCCTCTACTCAGTCTCCTAATGACTGCTCAGAGGTGACCTCTGTCTGGCATAAAAAGCAATCTCAGACTCTGCCCTGATGGCACTGCTGCATATCCGCAAGTCAAGCTCCGCTCAAGTAACCCATACAGGAGACCTCAACCTGGTCTGTGACATCAATAGGACTTGTTGGTGGGACATATTTGTGTCCCAGATACTCCCCCTTTTGTGGAATAGGCTCCCTCTCCATGTAAAGCAGAGTACTTCATTAAACCTTTTTAAGAGCAACCTGGATAACTGGATAGAAAACAGAAAATACACCCCTGGGATTCCACCTATGTCCCTGCTAGACAGTGGCATATGGTGCTGACTTGTTGGAACATGGGCAAAATTCTTGGCTAGACTTGTAAGGGCCTCAGGGCCAATAGCCTAGTAACTTCCTATGATCCTATGTATGAGTGTAACAGATACATAGAAGGAAGTATGGGCTGCAAGTGATGTAGCTGCTTCAGGCAGAAAAAGATTGCTACATCTACTAAGCCTGTCATAATCAACTTACATTCACCCAGAATGTATAGGTCTTAATGCATCAAGATTCTAAGTAGCAGAATAATGAAGGTATATCCATTTGGATCTTGCAGCAGTAGAAATAGGATACACATGGGCTGACATCAATTGGGGGATCAGATATACAGATGGCAGACAGACAGACATAAAAGGGGGAGGAGGTATGAAGTGCAGGTCATACATCAGCCCATAGGACTCCAAATCCCCCACTTTGATGGACCTTGAGAGGGGTCAGGGATGATGTGGAGATGAAGAAGTTTGGCGGCTTCATGGTCGGAGATGACCAGCTCTTGTACACACTGGAGGAAGCTTTCAATAGGTTGCAGGTGCCTCTCCACTGCTTGGTGATCAGCTACATCAAAGACGTTGAAGTTCATGGTATTATCGGTTTACGAGGCTGCCAATTATTAGGAGGCCCACGGGCCTGCAGTCTCCACCCCCACCATTTGAATACATCCTGAGCAGGATGGGAGAGATACTGACAAGTCCCTCACCATGCTGCTGAGCTGCCCTGGGGATCTCTGGACCTGTAAAAAAGTATCAAAGGGGAGGGGCTACCTGTTTTCAGATATTTTCTAAGAACAGGAAACATCTGAAAATCACCAAAAACATTACCAATATATGCAAATATGGTTAAGCTAAATAATTTTCACACCAAAAGCTTAACTTTCCTGTGATTAAGCAGTAACTTTTAAGAAGCAATTAAAACACAGTGAATTTCAATGTCAAACAAATCCAGGTGATAAATATTTGATGGGAATTTTGTATATATAAGTCTGACACACCATCACCTGTAAGAAACTCAGTTGCATTTCATTCATTTTGAATTTTGCATTTCTATTGACTTTCTAATATATACAAACACATATCACACAGAAATGTACATCAGCATACACATATATATATATATACATATATATATATACATATATATATATATATATATATACGAACATATATATGAACGGTTCTACCTCACATAAACGAAACACCAAAACACCGACAACGCAATCACCGAAACCACATAACCGACAGTACAAAAACATGAAATCCCACATGCCCGACAACGAAATAACCGACGGTACACAAACACGAAACCTCATATACTTCACACACCACAATCAACAAACAAAACACATTCCCGTCCAAAACCACATACACAACACAAGCACACCAAAATCCCTACAAACCCACACTAAACCTCACATACACAACTACCTACAACCTAACCCTAAGGTCCGTCACTACCGACACTTACCTGGCTCGGCCTAACCCTAACTCACTTATCCCGCCTAACCCAAACACAATCACTACCGACACCCTAACTCACTTATCCCGCCCTAACCCAAACACAATCACTCCTAACTCACTTAACCCACCCCTATCCCCACAGACCGTCAATATCCACACTTACCTTACTCGCACCCTAACGTCCGTCACTACCGCATACTTACACAGCCTTTTCCCATGTCGGCGTCGGTGCTTTCATCCGTCGGGTCGGTCTTCTGCACTGTCGATCTTCTGTCTTCTCAGCTGTCGATCTTCTGGGGCTCGCGATTTCCGTGTCGATGTTCAGGCGTGTCGTTTAAGTGAGGTAGAACCATATGAACATATATATGAATAAACATAAATATGTACTTACACACACATACATTTGTGTGCATGTCTGTATAGTTTTATAAATAATACATATGAAAACACATACAACATAACCATGAAACTATTTGTATATGTAGATATATATATATATATATATATATATATATATATATATATATATATATATATATATACATATATATATGTATATATATATATATATAAATAGTTCCCCTTCACAACATCGAATGGATGGAAGCTCGAAATTCATAATCTCGAGACCAGAATCTCGAACTTCCATTCACTCGAAATTATGAATGGGAGCCTTAGGTTTAAAATAATAAAAAGTTAACTTACCTTATTGCAGGGGGCCAGGTCCCCTGTACCCTAGCAGTTTAAATGTGAATGTTCCGTGACCGCACTATAGCGGAGGAATGGAAACTGTTCTGTTTTGTGCTTACGCATATAGCGCGGAATGGGAGATTTCCCTTTCCTTCACTATAGTGCGATCTTGGAGTAGGTATATTTAAGTAGGGGGCACAACCCCCCACATGGGTGGTGCAGGGGGGTGAAGCCCTCCTGCGAAAACATTTGAAAGGTGTTAATTTTTTTTCGTCCCTTTCATATGTTCGAGTTTCTTTAAATTCAAGATTCTGGTTTCGAGTTTATGACTTTCGAGTTTAGAGAAATTCGATCATATAAAGGGGAACCACATATATATATATATATATATATATATATATATATATATATATATATACACACTGTAGATAGATGTAGATATGCATACATATATATGTATAGTTATATAGATACAGATACAAAACTGATTTTATTAACTATGAGGATATATTATCGTCTTGAGGTTTAGTTAACTGAATGAAAGAATGAACGAGAGAGAGTTAGAGGTCGTGAGCAAAGAAAAAAATGAATTGTCATGTCAGGCTAAGATTCCGATAGGTACCTCTGAAGAGCAACAGTTCTGTATAAAGTTTGTTATTACTGTTAAAATTGTTAACCAGTAAATCCAAAACACGGAAACAGTCCACCAACTGCCGAAAGTATCACTTTATTAACTGACTCAAAAAGACCAAAAAAACGACTACTGTTAAAATTGTCTTAACAATAGAGCCTTACTGAATTAAGCTTACAGTTACTAGTATTCTGACTGGAATATTACTTTATGAAAAAAATAATTACTCTCTTCTCATGAATAAAAAAGGTGCCAAAACACAAACCCAGTAATCTCTGAGGTATCTAGCAGTTTGGATTCAGGGTAAATTCATCAAAACAGCATGCATTACCTAAAAGAGAAGTATTTGTTCCTCTTCAGTATACCTTACTTGTGTCCACTGTTAGTTGCTCAGAGGGAGAGGTTCTAATGTAGTATAGTGTCCCATAAAACCGATCTGTCAAATTATACAACTGAGTTAGCTTAATTTCAATTGTTCTCATTTCTGAAGGTGTAAGGAAATTGAAGAATCATTAGCTGTTTTAAATGATACAGAATGATCAGACTAGGAAAAAATGCTGCTGCTGGCTAATTATTAGCTTTGTGTTTATGGGCATTCTTATTTCTTTTTTTTCTACCAAATAACGAGATTTCATTTTGAGGATATTTAGGTAAAGACCTGAGATAAACAATAAACGACAGAAAAGTGTTAACTCACCAATACTTACAAATCTTAGACAGTCAGACATACACCAACTCGAAGCCTGCTACAATAAAATCGCAAAATTTGCCACTGGTGCCTCTTACCGCAGCCACCACTGTGTCTCCCTTAGAGACCTTGACTGGCTTGAACTCCCACAACTCCTACACCAAACTCAACTCACCTTTGCTCATAAACTAGTAAATCACCCTCTCCGAATCCCATCACTACATACAATTTCCAACTTTACCACTCTTCCAGACTACTATGGTCCTGCAACAAAAATCTACTCCAGGTTGCCAAAGCCAAAAGCTCAGCAGGTGGAACACTATTTTCCTGTGCTATATCCAAGCTCTGGAACAACCTTCCCACTACCATAACTACCCTTCCTTCCTGCAGTCTTTTCAAGAGCACTTACATCTCATCTAAATTCTCACTGGCTTTGTCCTTGTCCAAAACTTGACTAATAACCCCCCCCTTCAACCCTTCTCTGCTTTCCCAGATTTAGATAGAGCATCCCCTCTATCACTATAAAACTGAACAGAAGATTACTCACTGCTTGTTAATCCTTCCAGGATTTAGTTATTCATTTACTCTATTATTATTGTTATCTAGTTACTGTTTAGAAAATGTGTAGCACTGTGTTTTACTTCTTATTTCTAGAGCTTACTACTCGATTGTACCTAATTTGCTCCTGTAGTTCTCCAAGTCATGATCACCTCTACTGCATTCATACCTTGATTGTTATTGTTTACCATCTACCATGTTATTCTGTGGAGCTTTTCTCCCCGGGCCTTCCCTGAAAAAGGACCTGTGTCCAGCTGGAATTTCCCGGTAAAAAAATGTAATAAATAAATAAATAAATAACTAAATAAACTCCATGGTGAAGTACTGACAGAATAACTGAACAAAAAGTGAAATAAAACCACATCAATTTATATGCATTTTGAATTAACCTGGCAACACTACTTTGCTTTGAAGAAGCACTTGCAAAGATCGAAAAAGCAGTGGGGTAATGATAAAGGACTGTGGACCTCCCTGCGGTGCCGGCAGATGGGCAGATTGCATTGTTTGATTTTACACCCTGAGTTCTGCATTCAGAAAAGCTGTAGATAATGTTTGTTTAGAAAGAGTGAGTGATTAATGATATCAAATGCCTTAAAAAAGCAAAGAAACTTTATAACCATCCTCTTCTGAGGTGGTGAAGTTATCCCATTACTCTTCAAGATGACTGAGTAAACAACTTTGGTGAAATACTGTTTTTACTTATGTGTTAAGCAGGAAAATTGATTAGGAAAAAATGCTTCTTTATGGGGCAATTATAGGGCAATTTAGAAGTCTTGTCCTAGTAACTAATTTGCTCAATTACAGAGCTGTCAATTAAAGCCTGAGGAAAGCAAAAAGGTCAATTCATATTCTAATCCGCAAAAAGGCCAATCTTAAAAACTGTTTCAGTCATTAAAAGATTGCATAAGCTAGCAAGGTAGTGCTCATGATCCTGAAAATAATTACTTGTGCTTTATTTACTACTATAAAGTCACTGACTGTGTGGACCATAACAAACTATGAAGATGTCTTAGAGAAATGAAGATACCATATCATCTTATTTGCCTCTTGAGAAATCTGTAGGTAAAACAAAAACCATCAATAAAACCTTATATCAAATAGCTGCTTCAAACTGGGAAAGGAGTATGCTGTCAAACTACTTATTCAGTTTATATGCCGAATATGTAATGGGAATTGCTTGGTATGACAAAGTAAATGTTGGAATCAAAATTTCCCGGAGAAGTATTAAGAACCACAGATCAGCAGATTATCCCATTCTAATGGCTGAAATGAAGAAGAATTGAAGATCCTGTTGATGCATTTACAGTAGATGCACAAAAGATGCTTTATAGTTCAACATAAAAAAAAACAGAATTATGTGATCTGTCCCTATTAATTTTTTGCAGATAGATGTGGAAGAAGCAGAGGCATTAACAGATTTTAATTTCATGGAAGCGGTGACAGACTTTAATTCCCTTTGCTTAGAGATCTCTGTAGATGGTGATTTCAGCAATGAAATTTAAAGGCACTTGTGTTATGGGATGAAAAGCTATGGAAATTTGGTTAAGATTTTTAAAGAGCAAAGACATCACATTGTCAGTAAAGTTTCATATGGTTAAACTATCTCTTTCCAAGTAGGAAGATTGGACTGAAAGTTGGACTACGAGTAAAGCTATGCACCAGAAAATTGATGCTTTTAAACTCTGGTGTTAAAGAAAACATTTGGGGATTCTATGCATTATAAGAAGACTGAAATCAGGCAATACTTTAGGAAATAAATCCAGAAAGCTCACTGCAAAGCCTGACAGTAAAACTAAAACTTAAAGACTATGGCTGTCTAATTAAAAGACAAGCTTCACTAGAGAAAACTCTAATGCTGGGAAATATCTAAGGCAAAAGAAGATTGTGACAGAGGCTAAAGTGGATGGATAGCATACAACAGTAATGAATATGAATTGCAAGAATTTAAAGATGCACTTCTTGACATTCAGGTCTGTCATGCTAAAATTCTCTTGATCACAATAAGGTGGAGTTGACCCACTGAGGGAAACAAACTTAAGATCACTATTTAGTGTCTCACAGCATTAATGCAAACTGGCAGACTAAAGTAATACACATGTGTGTGTGTGTGTATATATATATATATATATATATATATATATATATATATATATATATATATATATATATATATATATATATATATATATATATATATATATATTCTCAGAACATAAGAACATATAATTGAAACAGTCATTGCAAAATGGTAAAAAGTGGATATATACCAGCTCTGCACATTTTACTGCTGACAACAAGGCATATATTAGGCATTCAGCCAGATCATATGGTAAATGTAGGAATTTACCTACCTTTCTAGAAGACCAGTGCTTCCAAGTGCTATCTTACTAGCAGAACCATTGTATCTTGATTAAAGCCACTTTACATGCCCATTTACAAATTTTCCAAGAGGGGGTAAATACCCTTCTCATTTTACAGTAGCACACTACCACCAGTGAGACCAATCTGATTAAAGTTGCAATTACTGAAGTTTTAAAATGAGACAGACATGCTATTAATTTATGGTAGCTATAGCTATACAGTCTCTCTCTCTCCTCCACTCATAAACAGGTAGATGGCAATGGTTACAATTTATTAATCCATCATAACTACCTTCAATAAAGTAAATAACTATCCAGTCCAAGTATTTGAAAACTCAACAATGAAACTACGTAAAGAAATTGTGCACGCTTTGAAAATTAAAAATATAAATGTATACATCTTTGAATTGGGAAGTATACAGTAAAATATTTTGAAGAGACAAATGGCACAACAAAAACACTACACTGCAGTTAGCTGATTCTACCACTACCACTAATCGAAGACAACTGTAAACAATTTAACTATCATTAATGAACTTAATGGAAGAGACTCAGGAATATTGTATACACTTTGGTCACTGACTTTGGGCAGTCGATCTTCTCATCAGCAGTCTGTGGAAAGGTTTTCTCATGCTCCAATGGTAAAGAACAATTTGAATGGATCAGTGGGCAAAGTTACATTAATTTAAAGGATAATCACACCCACAGACTCACAAAAATATGTTTATTTCATCATGGTTTGGTGTTTCCTACATTTTAACACCGCTCTTGGACTATTAACAGGTTTTTAGATATTTCTATACATATTTTGTGAGTCTCACCACATGGGGTTTAGTATCTTGAAGTAATCCTAATTGTTAAGTCTGCCTCTAGGTATCCCACAATGCAGTGCTTTTCTGTAAAATATCACATCATGCAGGCCTCTTTCTCCCTAAAGCTCCTGTCACTGCATTGATTTTACATGTTTACTTTGCTGTCTTACAGTCAGTTTTAAGTAACATTTCCTGTCGTTTAATGACTACTTAAAACACAAACAGTGCAAATGCCACAGAAAAGACATTCAAAATGCTTTTTACTACTGATTCTTTTTAGAATGGCTAAATTGCAGTCTTTTGTGAAGCCTGAACTGTACTACTCATCTCTCATCCCCCTTCACACCTAACTTCCCTAGCTGTCAAAATGCTAAGGGTAATTTGAGCTGTTAATTCCTGTGAGTGACAGCTCACAGCAGGAAACTTGACTCATGTACTGTTTCCTTGTTCTAGTCTTTACTTTTTACTTTCTGTATGGGTAGGGGAAGGACCAGGGAGCTGTGACATCACAGCATAGGTGGGTTTTTAGGACGGTCATGGTGATCTCAGTTTGGGGAGGGAATTGGCCAGAAAACTACCTGTATTCTTTGGCCTTCATAACATCAGTGAATTGGGGACTGCAGCAAGCTTTTCCAGGGTGGAATAAAAGTTTTGTGAAAGTGAAAGCACCACAGTACAGTAATGTACTGTTCTAGTGGAGAGAAACAGTTGATTAAAAGTATTTCAAATGCTTTATTGTTGCTTATTCATAGGAGGGACTGTAAACAGGGAGAAAAAGAACAGAGAAGTTGAACATTTAATAATAGAATCCTGTTGCTGTCCTTTAAGAAACACTACAGGGGTAACCTGGAATGAGCCAATACTGGAAAGTAGCACAGTTCTTTAAAACATATCTCTTTTTCTGCATTACATGAAGAAACTCTGGCCCTTTACTTTTTAATTTTTCAAAAATTTAAATCAAAATACCCCAAATAAAGTTATATAGCTTTTTGACAGGAAGCAGTCCAAGGAGATTTAGGCTCTAATAAAGTGTGTGTGTGTGTGTGTGTGTGTGTGTGTGTGTGTGTGTGTGTGTGTGTGTGTGTGTGTGTGTGTGTGTGTGTGTGTGTATTTGCATGTTTGTGCTTGTGTGAGGTGTATGTTTCTGAAATGTTTCCACTTTACAATGCTCTGTTACAATTTAAACAGACAAAAAGAAAACATAATTGCCTGTTTTGTACAGTCGAACCAACCAGCAGAATGTGAGAAATCCAAAGGACACCAAGTTTATTGAAGTTAAGCGCTTTCCTCTCTATTACAGAGACTTCCTCAGAACCTTCGTCATAATTCACATCTATACAGCAGATTTACTGAAAATGTTGTCACAGATTTTGAACCTTTTTTTACATTTTATATATTTGCTGCAGCTTTACTAAAAAGCAATTGCAGATTTTATACAGCCTTTTCAATTTTCTTTCTTTGCTGCATCTTTAGTAGAGAAGCAATTACACTTGTTATAAATGAGCTATGGAATGTTTGACTGAAAATGATTGGGTAGATTATAAGTGATGTATAATGTTTGCAACTGGGAGTGTGTCAGTATGGTTTGTGATGTAATTTGCTTGCAACTAGGATTGTGTCTGTGTGGTTTGTTTTCATTTATATAAATGTATAATTGCTCATGTTGTAAAAGATGGTTTAACAAAGATGCTTCATCTTTAAAAAAGGGGCAGTAATTGAATAATATATGTAATGTTGCTTAGGTTATATGATATATAGCAACATATGTGAAGTATAATGTTTATTAATGTTAATTTGTTAATACAGTTTGATTACTTTTGCACAAATGTAAATTTGCCTATGTTGCAAGTTAGAATTCAAGAAAGGTTTAAAAAAAAACTTTTCATACCTGCCACATTATTATATCTTTACAGAAATAATAACTATAGGTTTTGTGCAGCTTTCTACGCATAGTACCAGCTAAAGACTCAATTTTACTTGCTATCTGATTGTTCTATAATCTAAACTATACTTATTCCATTACTGACTTATGGTCCAATCCAAAAAGTTAAATGGTCACTCAGACAAACCAAGTGGTAAAAACTACAAGAAAAACCTAGCCAAGCTAGAGTTTTCACTGTGTAATAACTTAAACCTCCTGTAATAGAGGCTCATGGGATATGTGCAAATGACCCCTTAAGGACATCAAGTGCCCATGATGTTTTATTTTTTCTTTTTAAGTTGGCTTTATTGACCTGAATGTATCCATAAAGACTTAAAAACAAAGTGGTTTCTCTCATGTGTTCTTCTGCCAGCTAGCAATATATTTTATTAGACATTTTCTCACTGAAAATTCCACCTTATTTTTTTCAAGTAGACTTTCTCCAGTTTTGATTTTAATGCAAATCCTGTCTGAATAAGTTTATTTTTTTTATTATTATTATTTTTTTATTTTATTATTAAGTGCATTTGAATGAAATGGACCATCATTTTTATACAACCCAGTCTGGTTTTGTCAAAGACAGGTCATGCTTACTGAACCTGATGGACTTCTTTGAGAAGGTCACCAAGGCCATGGATGAGGGCAAAACAATACATACTACCAGCCTTAATCTAGCTAAGGCATTTGATAAATACACCACTTGGGCAGTGTAAACAAATTCACAGAATTAGGCATAAGCCCCTATGTAACTCTCTGGCTCACAGACAGGACCCAGGAAGTCAGGATTGGAGAGACCACCTCCTCAAAGAGGCCTGTCACCAGTGGAGTCCCCCAGGGCTCTATGCTCAGTCTGCTCCTCTTTGGCATCTATTTTTCGGATGTGAAGGCCCATTTCAAGGGTGTCTGACTTACCAAGTTTAGAGATGATTGCAAGCTAGGTGTAATCACAGAAACACCCCCCAAGATACTAGCATCTTAAGGAAGGTCTAACACAGACAAATGATGGGTGTCAAAGCCGTGGTTTAAAACTTGATGCCAAAAATGCATAATAGTATCTATGGGAAGCTGGGCACCCAGGGAAACTATCTTACTGATAAAACACCCCTAAAATTAGACAAAGTAGTCAGGGATTTGAGGACTCATGTACATCATAATATAGCTTTCAACCAACATGTGTCTAAGGTGGTAAGAAAATCATTCTGCGTCACCCAACTAATAAGTAAGGGCATGGAATCTATGTCCAGGGAAGTCATTGTGCCACTGAGTCCTCATCAGGTCCATCATTAACTATAATACCCCTTTGTAGGTACCTAACCAGATACATGCAACAACTGAAGCATCCACAGAGGTTCCTCATAAAAAGAATAATGGGCATAAACATACAGACTGCATTAATGTACTGTCTCTATGCTTTGTTTCCTACACACTTCTGAGAGGTGCTTTATGCATGGCATACAAGGTATCCTTAGATCCTATGAGGCATCCTTAGATCCCACTCTGATGGATTGTAAATATGACATGTTGTAAGGTGAGGTATGTTTCTCAAAGAATTGCCATTCTCTGGAACAGGCTTCCCATCCATGTGAAGCAGAGCTCTTCCCTAACTGTATTCAAGCACAACCTGAACCAATTAAAAGATAGTTGGAAAGTCACCCTTGGTATGATACATATTTCTCTGATGAACAGAAGTACACATTCTATCATGCCCTAACTAACATACACCTCATAAAATAACCTCTAATGCACAATAACTTCTGCGATGCATTTTGGTTGCATAGCTGTACTTATAAAGGTGCCAGTGGTCATTATCCTAGTATACACCTATGAAATGACATTACAAAGCTATTGCAGACAACATGGTAGGATCACAGACTCATTCATCATGGGCTAAAATACAGTAAAAAGGGTGACCTTTAATATATGGTAGGTGCAATGCATTTACTGACATCACTGCTGTATGTCCTACAGAACTGTTGACAAAAGTAATGCAACACTTCAATTCAAAATCAGTTGTATATGCTATTCAGAATACTCTTCATAACAACTAAGCAGGAACTGTATATTAATTAATATTATGCATCACTCTTAAGGCAGCAGGTGTTTGGAACTCTGCATTTTAGTGAACTAATCATAATACTTTCATTTTAATGTATGGATCAGTCTTCTAGATGCAACAGAGAAACCCTTATCACATCCAAACTGACCAGGATGGCTTGGTCATCATGTAAAAATGTATATAGGAGACACTAGGACCTCCATTCCACCACTAACTACTTTTATCACAATTAGTGATTGCAGATTATCTGTTTTACTTACTTAATGTATGAGTTCACTAGTTTGGTGATATTTGATATTTCATCTTCTTGGAAAGCAGCTGCTTTCTCATTATTTGTGCATTTATAGTTACCAACCTAGTTATGTAAGTTTATTAAAATGAATTCTAGATTTATAGATGATTTTATGATAATAAAGTCTGCATGTCCTCCCTGTGGTCATGTGGGTTTCCTCCGGGTGCTCCGGTTTCCTCCCACATCCCAAAGACATACTCTAGGTGGATTGGACACTCTAAATTGGCCCTAGGCATGAGTGCATGCATGTGTGTGCCTTCTGTGGAAGATTGGGTGCCGGGCTGGCAACTCGACACCGTAAAACTCTACTACCAATCATGAGCGGACAGGTGATCCGCTGTGGCAACCCCTAACCGGGAAAAGCCGAAAGAAGAAGAAAAAGAAGAATGTGATTTTATGATAATTAACAGTTTGCTCCATATTGACTATTTAACATGTTGTTGTTGTCTTTAGGCTTTTCCCGGTTATGGGTCTCCACAGCGGAACTCCGGTCCGCTAATGATTGGCAGTAGATTTTCACAAATGCCGAGGTGCCAGCTCAACGTTCAAACTTCAACAAAGGCACTCCCATTTTACGCATGTCTTTCAAACGCCACTCAACCACGGGGAGGACGTGCAGACTCCACACAGAAGGCACACCCCGCACTCCAGCCGAGAATCGAACGGGAGTATCTCTTGCTGTGAGGCAACAACGCTACCGCTGCACCACCGTGGCATGTTTTTTTTAATTCTTCATTGTTTCAGTAATATTTGAAACTGGTTTTGTATTTAGGTTGAGATAAGTCTTTCTGTTGAAATGATCTTCTATTACAACCTAAATTCTGACTTCTTTATCATTTGGGCATTTAAATGTTACACAGAATTTTACTGTTAGTAGCCTATAACCAGTTCTATAAATATTTAGATGTTTAAGCCTGGAGTAGTAAGAGGAAGGCATCAAACTAATATTTTTTTTGCATATCTTTAAACCTTAGTTAGTTTGTGTCAGTGAGTTTGAGTAAAAGTAGCCACTGAACTCAAGTATAGGTCTAACTAGGTTTTTATATAACTTGACTGATATTATGGCATATTTTAAGCTTATATATTAAAAAAACCTCACACCACTCTTTTAGATCTATTGTATTATATATATGATATATTTTAACATTTAGTCGATTTTATATTAACACCCACATCTTTTACTGCATTAGTAACAGTAACTGTAGTGTTCTTTTGCAATATTCTCAGTTTAACTATGTTTTTACCATAAAATATTATTTTGTATTAAAAAAAGCAGGGAAAAATAAAAGCAAAAATAATTTAAAATGAATATTGCTGCTAGCAAAAGAAGGACAAACATCTATTCACACTCAGTTAAGTGCTTCTGTCTCCTAATAAAATATTTCTGAAGAAGATGGTATCCTTACACTTAGCTGAGTGTCAATGAAAAAGTTTAAACTGGTCAGTTTCTATTCCCAGAATGAGAAATGTCTGATCAATTTTTTTATATAGGGAATCACTGCCAATGCAGTTTGTATTTGCATGCCAACAATTTTTTTCATCTGTTTAGACTTTTTTCTCTACTACTATTACTGCTTGCTGAGCAGCTGTGGCACCTTATCACCCTCATCACTTTAAATTTAGGAGAAAAAAAAAACATTTATTTGCCTCGTTTAGTCTATTTTTTGTCTATGACTACAACCAAACTAATATAACTGCTACAGTCCTTCAAAATGTTGTGCTTGGGGCTGTGGCTGGGATCATGTGGTAGAGAGAAAGAAAGCCCTGACTATGGCCCAGATGATAAAATCTAAAACGTATACAATATAGTTCAATCCACAGAAACAATTTGCATAATTTAAAATAAGTAATGTGCATAAGCTTTCATGTTTTCACAGAATGTTTCCTCAGATACTAAAACCTTGTAAAAGAAACCACCTTTAAATACATATTGGGCAGGATTCACGAAGGCTTGCACGGAGTGTAAGAGACGTGTAACACTCCATGCAAGCCTCGTGATCCAGGAACAGCCCGAAACTCCATGTTAGAGACCAGCTAAAACGTCTCTTACACGGACTGGGCGTGGATATGCTAAATACCTCACTTGCAGCCGAAAGGTATGCAAATGAGGTATATTAGCGATCCATGAAGCAGAAACCAGCCCGTGTAAGAGACGTTTTAGCTGCAGAAATGTACTCAGTTGACAACTGAGTACATTTCTGCAAAAATCACAACGGAGCCATGTCAGCTCCAAATAAAGGGTGCATATGTGTCAGGCAGCATGCCAATGGCCAAATATGTGGCCATTGGCAAGGTAACCCGATGCAAAAATTATAAAAATATAATTTTTTTTTTCGGCAGCGCAGCCACGCGCAAACGGGTTGCGCTGTATAAAACATAAAAATGAAGGTTATAAACCCACAAATGTGGGTTTTATGCAATACATGGAATGACAATGCAGGGACCAGCAGACCAAAACAACATGGCCACCGTGTAGTGGTTGCTAAGGGGGGAAGCTGAGTCTAAGACATGTAACTAAGCATTAGTAGGCAATCTCATGTAAATGAGGGTTAGGATACTGAATCCCACAGTCACATAGCAAATGAGCACAGTCTGAGTAGTGTAAGAGATACATAAGGGGAGGAATAGAGTAGGAGATAGGTGACATCACAGGGGGGAATGGTAGAAAGAAATGCAGTTCATTGGAGGTCAGTGTAACATGACAGATGACAGACACAGATCAGGGAAAGAGGAGTGCCACAAGATAAGCATGGGAAAGTCAAGAAATGGAAGGTGTACACTGTTACTTACACCAAAGTTTCTTGCTGGGTGTGCATGCACACGTGTGCGCGCCATGAAGCGCGAGTAGGGCAGTGTGCGCGCGTGTAAGGCAGACTGAGCATGTGGGAGCGTGTTGGTAGATGTTTAACACTGTTTGCGCTGGTGTGCGCACGTTTTAACCTGAATAGGCAGATCCTGAACCGTGTAAGCATGTGTGCGCGCATGTAAGCCACTGTGAGCGTGTTTCTGCTGGTATGCACGCTGCTCCCCCCTGAGGAAACAGAAAGGAAAAAGGAAGCAACAGAATCAGTAGGAAGCTAGCAGGGAATACTGCTGGAGCTAGCAGGTGAAAACAATTAGAAGCAGGCAATTACACAGGCAGAATAGTAGCCCAGCCCAGCACTTAAAACTCTGCAAACAGCAGTGCAGGATGTTTCTCTCAAGAGACACTGCAAGACAGGAGTAAGCTATTAGAAGTGAAAACTGAAAAAGCTGAACTCAGAGCAGAAATGTTAGGGGCTGCCATAGCTGTCATAATGAGACATAGGCGACTTGTTGAGGGTGGTGACAATGCAGATGGTGCCAGACAACCCACAGTGAGGAGACGGAGAAGAGTGTACAGGCCCAGGGTCACCTACCATGGGTTACATGAGCTGGAGATAGTAGAGCGCTATAGAGTGGACAGAGAGCTCCTGCAGCAAATAGTTGAGCTGTGCAGGCCACGCCTCACACACAGAACCAACAGAGGGAACCCATCCCAGTGGAAACCAAGGTATGTGTTGGCCTAAGAATACTAGCAACAGGTACCTTCCAAAGACCAACTGGTGATATGATGGGGATATCACAGGCATCAGCCTCCAGGGTACTGCACCAGTTCCTGGATGCCATGTCAGCACATGTCAGTGATCATGTATATTTCCCCAATGCCCGTGAGGTATTGGCCAGCAATATGCATCTCTTCCAGCAAATAGCGGAATACCCTGAGGTAGTGGGTGCAATAGACTGCACGCACATATGCATCAAAGCACCAGCCGGTGAGCAGGGCAGGGCCTACATTAACCGCAAGGGCTTCCCTCCATCAACTGCCAGGTCATGTGTGATGCCCAGGGCATAATAATGAATGTGTGTGCTGGCTGCCCTGGGAGCTACCATGATTCCCACATCTGGCATTTGACGCAGCTGTACCAGACATTTGCCAATGGGGACATCCCACACGGACACCTAGTGGGGATGCAGGTTATGCACTGGAGCCGTGGCTGATGACACCCATCAGAAACGCACACACACCTGAACAGGAACGCCATAATGAGGCACATGCACAAACACGTAATGTAATAGAGCGTGTGTTTGGGCTGCTCAAGTCATGGTTCCGGTGTCTGGACACATCTGGTGGAGCCTTGCAGTACACACCAACTACATGTACCCAAATTGTCATGGTATGTGCTATGCTACATAATATGATCTTGTGAAAACAGCTGCAGCAGGACCAGCATAGGGCTGGGCCAAACAGCCCCCCACCATTGCCAAGGCCATCACAGGCAGAGCGTGACTCAGAGGAGGAACAACCTGAGCCTGCCCCAGTAGGCAGAAGGAGGCGTGCCCAGTATGCCCTGGCCTTGGCAAAGAGGCAAC
The DNA here is from genome assembly GCF_019279795.1 of Protopterus annectens. NCBI lineage: Eukaryota > Metazoa > Chordata > Ceratodontiformes > Protopteridae > Protopterus > Protopterus annectens. The sequence goes on from NC_056739.1 coordinate 1,298,804,517, forward strand.
GCATAGCACATACACTGGCTCAGTAGGAACCCTGGGAATGATACCCCCTCTGACTCACTCAAATAATAACAGGGATGCCTAAAATGACATGACCTGCTCACAAACATGTACAGGGAGTGTAATATGCACATCCAACAGAGGCAGCCCTGCAGCACCACCTGAGGCATGAATGCCATGTGTTAAGTAATGTAACACCATGTACTATATGCACACCTGAGGACCCTGACTAACATCCACCCTCACCAAGCATGAAGCCACAAAATGACGATGGGATGATCAATTGCAATAACTGGCTGAAGTAATGCAGTTAGTCAAAGGGGAGCCAATGTGTTTCAGCCTGGGAAGACATGCGGAGCATGACATGATGCACCACCTGCTAGGGGTGGCGTGCACCTATCAGTCCAGGCCCCATGGATACTGGCAAAGGCTGTCAGTACCCACAGCATGCCCTGAATAGGTAAGTCTCAAAACACAAACCCACCTTCATAGGTACCACAAGGGATAGGAACCTAGATGTAATGCTACCCAATGCCAGAAGTCTAAACAGCAAGATGTGTGCAGTGTAAACGCACACAGTATGGAGAATGTTGATATCAGTCCTGTAATAGAAAACTGGGTCAAGGCTCACATCAGCACCCTAACACTACCAGGTTACACCTCATACTGTGCTGTACAGCCGCAAAACATGGAACAAGCTACAAAAGGAGGGTGACTAGCAATAAATGTCAAGGATAACCACACCCCATGTTGGTACCACAACAAGAAGCAGCATGGATTAGCCATGGTCAAATACCAATGGCTAAAACCACCTCCCAGTATATAGCCTGCTGCAGACTACTGTCCTAATACCAGGAACTGCACCTGGCCTATGTTGGAATACATGAATATATCAAGCCCCCTAAACCACATTATATTGCTTGACTGAAAATACCCAGACATACACTGGGAGCATTATACTAGCACCAACACAGTAGGAGAAAAGTTCCCAGAATCCATAAACCAAAATGCCCAGGAACAACATACCACTCCCACAAGAGGGGAAGCATACTGGATGTGATAATCAGCAACATGTGTACTGGATGGCAAGATGAGAAGTGTATCCCTCACTGGTAAGACCAGACCATAGAGTAATCACACTGGATATACACATCCTGACCACAGTCCCTGGCCAGAAAACCACAGTGAAAAACATGTGTAAAGCATAGGTTGCACCCTCCAAACCGATGTGGAATCCACGAAAGGCCCTGTGCAAGTGCAGAATATGGGACACACCACAGAACATGTTATACAGGCATTCCATGAACACAGCCAGGAATGCTTGGAGTATGCAATCACAAATAACAACAAGACACAATGCCATACATGCAGGCATCTGGCATGCTGGACTCCAGCCATTACCAAACCATGCAAGAGAATGAGGAAGCTACTACATGATAGAGCAAACATAAAAGGGAAGTAATCACTGATCAGTAGTATGGCAATAAAATATGTCCACACATACAATCCACTAAGGCCAGCCACAACAAGTAGAATCTGTGAATCCAGAGGCAATGTGACACCTGGCCCAAGTACACAGACAACCCACAACTCCCCAATAAATACAAATATATGTGAGAGATGCAACCATGTATCCAAACCGAGGCTGAGCTCCCCAACTCAGTACTGTCAAAACTAGTCAGGAGGAGAAGGTAACCACATACACCACAAACCCAGTCCCACATAGACCTATCACAACTGTAAACCAAACACATAAACACAGAAAAACATTCCCGGAGGCCCTAATTACAAACACACCACACCAACAGAAGCCTCCAAAGCAGATCCCAAGCAACCACAACCTCCAAACATAGCACATGCAACACATAGTACACAAAGCTGGTGTGCCAAACAGTCACAGGCCAGAAGGAGAAACAACATGCCTGATACAGTTGTAATAGGTGTCTGTATAGGCAGACACACTGCTGTCCCACTCACCAGACTGAACAAGGGAAAGGGTACAGTAAGCTGCCTGTAGGCTGCCACAATATGCCACATAACACAAGTACACAGGTCACCCCAAAGCAAGCAGAAATATGATGCACTCATTGTCCATGCTGGTGTGAATGACCTGAGATGTACCTCCCTGGACTACATGAAAAGAGACATGGATGAGCTCTCTGAGTATGTACCCCAGGCCGGTATGACACTGGCCGTTTGCAGCATCCAACCCTCACCAAGAATGATGCCACAGTACAAACACAGAATGATCAGCTTTAACAGGTGGCACAGTTACAGCTGTCAGTCCAAGAGGGTCTAATGTCTGTCTGCTTGAGATGTCATGCATGACAAGCCATGCTGCTGTTCCAGGGATGGCTTGCACCTGTTACCCCTGGGCGTCTGGATACTGGATAAGGCCTTTGCCACCTCCATAGAGCCGTACGTAGGCAAGGCCAAAAGACTAACCCACCACCCTAGAAAACATAAGTGGTAAGAAACATAAGGGTAATGCTGACCAATGCCAGATGTGTAAACTGCAATATGCATGCCCCTGAGGCACTTCCCAGTATGGAGAACATCGATGTCTGTGCAGTGACAGAAGCCTGCTGCAAGCCTACTGATAGCACACCAGCACTACCAGGTTATACCACATATCATGCGTTATGGCCCCAACACCTGGACCAAAACATCAAAGGAGGGGAGTATCCATATGCAGCACAGACACCCATACGGCCAGGTAACTGACAATGCACGAAGCAGCGGAGACCACCCATGTGCACCTAAGTGTAGTCAAAACTGCTGTACAGTCTGTAGCATGTGACAGACCACACTCTCACACACAAGAACCCCACCCAGACATCCTGAAGACACTGGACAGTATGAATGTCCCACCAAATACCAGACAAGGTACTCACAAATTACCACATAGGTGGTAAACCATTATGTATGCAAGGAGTAATCAGGGACCTAGGGACACAAGTCAACAGTAACCTGTCATGTGACACTCACAATGCCAATGTGGCTAGGAAGACTGTCGATATTGGACACCGTATCATGAAAGGATTCACATCTACATCAACAGAGGTCACTGTGCCCCTGTACTGTTCCCTTATCAGACCCATAATCTAGTACAATGACTCATATGGGATGTACCGTACCTGACACCTGCAGCGGTTTGGAAGACCTCAAAGGTACCCCACCAAGAGGATAAAGGGTGTCAAATATATGTCATATGCTGCCTGGCTGTAGACACCCCAGCTGAATGCAGTCACAGACTGCCTACACAGAGGCATTGTATGTCTGTTGTACAAGGCCATGTCCAACACAGGAGTAATGGACATGCTCCACCACAGGAAATCAAAGCCATTGGAGCTGTGAGAGTGACAGATGTCAGCCTCAACACATAATGAAATAGGATGTGCTGGAGGGACAGATACATAACCCAGAGGCTCCCCACACCCAGAAACAGGATCCCAATCCATGTTAGGCAGAGCCCCTCACTGACACCCCTCAACAGGAATATTGCCAAGTGGATGGATGATCGTACATGTACACTGGGGTCTTCACTGTGTCACGTCCAGACAGAGGCACAGTAAAGAAAATCATAAATGGCCATAATAGTCACATAGCAAGGGGCGGTGAAAGACACACACACTCTGGCTTGGCTTACTAATGCCCTAGGGTGGATAGCCTAGTATGAACCCATGAACCTATGAAGATACAAATTGTACAGGACACTAAGGATAATCACAAGGCTTACTTAACTGATGGTAGGAACCATGTTGGGAATCCACAGATATGCTCCGAATCACACAGATATTACAAACAACATACCAAACACACACACATATTGCCAACATACAACCTGACAGGTGCAGTGCAAACCCCCAGAATGCAAAATATCTGCCCCAGCAGACTGCTGGTCCCTGACATTGCAGATGCTGAGGTAACAGCCATCATCTGCAAAGCAAAACACACAGCAGCAAAGGTATGTGATGGTGTCCTGGGCTGAGGCCAACATGGACTCCAAGAATAATGGAATGCCAAATCACACTACTGCCCAATGTCAGCCTTACCACAGGATATGTACCCAAAGAGCAGTGTACAACAACAGTGGTCCTTCACAACAAAGGTGTTGCCTGAATGGATACTGCAAACTACCACCCCAGGATCCTGACAAGCTTGGTCTGCACAGCTATGGAAAGGATCAGTATGTACCGCAGACATAAAGCTATCGTGGACCTACTGATACCGGACCCTACACAGTGTGGCTGTCGTAACTGCAGATCCTGCCCCTAAACATGTTTGACCCATTTGAAACAGTCATTAAGGTCATTGATGAGGGCAATGTGGTCCACACAGCGTAGCTGGACCGTGCATATGCTTCCAGACAATACCCTACGAGTTCAGTATGGATATGTTCACCAGCTTAAATATATACCCCTATGTCAGTAGAGGGGTTGCAAACCAGACCAAGGACAGAACTGACATGGTCAGACATGCTGCATCCATGTCAGACTACAAAGCAGATATGAGTGGCATCCCACAAGGCTTGGTCCTGGGACTCCCCCGTTCCGTATATATGTCCCATAGGTACAGGCCAACATGGAAGGACTGTGACTGAACATGTATGCAGAGGAGTACAAACAGCCCACCATATCCGACCCCCAGCTGACACAAGCAACCCACAAAAGGGCCACCTAGAAACAGACAACTGGAGCCATAGCCATGTCAGCAAGCTAATTGCAGAACTGTGTATAGACAACCACCATGGATATACAGTAAGTGCCCACAAATTACCACACAGGTGTTAACCCATTACGTACCTAACATGTAATGAGAGACCTGGGGACACAAGGTGATAGATATCCTGCACTGGACAAACATGTGGCTGTAGTGTTCGCAGAAACATACCATATACCCACCCAATCATGAAGGTTGTCAGATGTAGATAAGGGAGGTCACTGTGGCTCTGCAGTCATCCTTCATCAGCGTCACAATTGACTACAATAGCCCCTGTGGGATATACCTCAGCAGACACCTCCATCAACTGTAAAGTCCACAACAGTACCCCACCAGGAGTAGCAAAGAGCATGAACAGATGCCATGTGTTGCCTGAGTAAACAAACTGCAGCTCCACACACTGCCATACTGCCCAGCCAGAGGCAAGCTGTGCCTGATGTATGAAGCCATGTCCAAGCTGGAATCAATGAACATGCTGCACCTTGTACAATCTGAATGGCAGTGAGCTATGCACATGAGAGACCTGAACCCCAGCACTGACATACATAGGACAAGCTGTACAGAATGATCCATAACACAGAAGGCACCCCACTCTTGAGTAAACTCCCAGTACAGGTTAGCCAGAGAGTCACCTATCGACACCCCTCAAGAGGAATCCCGATGAGTGGATGGGAGATGGTAGGTTAACCCTGGGTATCACTGTTATGTCAGAGGTAGACGGAGGCACAGTATACTAACCATGACATATGTCATGGCAAACTCCAGTTACAATGTGTGTCGAAGGACAAACACACCCTGTGACTAGCATCAGAAATGGCCTAGGGAACATCGCTAGTGTTTGCCAATGTCCACCTATGTTGTGGAATACACTACCAATGTTGGACAAGCCTGGTGTAGGTAGTCCATATCTGAACATAATGCAACATGGTCATATGTGCACAACTGGCCCCTACACAGTCTGTTGTGCTCACTATGAAGATGTCAAGCAGTGATAGGACTAAAGCCCAGGATACTGTCCACCACAGTGAAAGTACTGAACCAGTACACTATACGGTACTACAGTGTTAGGTCATTATGAAAGGATGTTGACAACTGTATGCAAAGTATCCCATGCAATCCCTGCAGGCACAGTATAATCCCTGTTGTGGCAGACACAAAGCAGTTGGCCAGTTAGTACACAACATGACACCCAACACACAACCATAAACGTGAGATATTGTTGAAGTTCACACACACCCAAATATGTGGTGGACTTCAGAGTTCAACATATGGAAAGCTCACACTGGGCATGCTTGCACACTTTGATAAATGAGGCATATGTCAGACAACATGCCATGGAAAGGCTGAACTGGGCATGCTCACACACTTAGGCCATATCTCCGTTTAGCAGTTGGCCACACATATCTGGTATTTGTATGTGTCATTCCAGGAACCAACCACAACACAGCAATCTGCCCAGTGCACACAGTAAATGACTACAGAGACATAAGTGATATAGTGGATCGCCTCATATTCAAACATCTTCCACAGATACACAAGTTGTTCATAGGAACAGGGAATGCTATGGCAATAAAGACCTGCAAACAGTATAACAGCACAACAAATATTGTGCATCTGACAATTGAACATATGGGTGTAGAGGTCAATACTAGGCTTGTTGCCCTAGGGAATGACAGCTTAGCCAGAGTGTGCTTGGCATCTGCATCCCCAGTACAGTAGGCTACTGTGCCACTGTAAAGTAGGTCACATAAGGCAACGTGTGAGGCTAGTGAGCTGTGCCTCTGTCAAGCAGGGGCACAGTGGAGATCCCAGGGTTTGAATGTGCTAAGCCACAGCCATGTTGTTGGTGTGTGCTGGAAGAGGGTTGCTGAGGACCTCTAACAGTAAGTGGCCATCAATAACAGACTGAGGGGAGCCCTATCTGCATTGTCTGGACAATTCCACTGTCAACACTGTGTTGTGATGATTATGTGGGAATGAAGTGTCGTGCCGGTACTGTTCACAGATGTCCTCCCTCTGTGGGCTACAGCTCTGCAATGTATTAGCTCACTCTGTCTGTTGGACGGCTCATATATGGCTGGTGTACACCTGACAGGTGTCTTGTTGTGGAGCAGTCATGGGTATATGTGGGATAGCATGATCAATGCAAACCTTACACATGCTCATAGAATGCAATTGTCAAGGATTATGCAGAGTGGCCAGTATAGTCCCCAGCATGGGTCCTTTGAAGTCGTCCACCCCAGTCTTCACAAGTGTAGAGTCTGCTTGTGCTAAATACAGTTTGTTTGCAGTGACAACCTTGCCTGGGGGTGGGGATGGGATATGGATGTCCAGGGAAAGGTGGGTATGGTCAGATATCAACAATGGTGGTCTACCTCTGGTGTGGAACAGTGAGTACCCATGTTGCAGATGGACAGGTGCAATATGTATTCCCCATGTGGCTGTGGTGTGTGGTTCTGCCATAGCACATGGACCCACAAATTGTAGTGGCTGTAGGGTAAAGTGGTAGAGGCCTGAGTAGTTCTCACACACAATATGCCTGTACCTGATGTTAACAACTGGAATGGTGTATGTGAACACCTGCATATCCGGCACTGTTCCCAGGGAAGCAAAGTGTGTGTCCTGGATGTGGGAGTGGTGTTCTGGACTGGTTGTGTTGTGTGTTACAGGTCCTGTGGTCACGAAGCATGGTATAGAACATAACCTGCCAGTGCGATGTGCATATCTGACCCTGACGTAGGTGGCTGCAAATGCATATATATGCTATCCCCCACCTGACAGGTAGTACTAGATGTACATACCTCTGTAGAAATAAAGATGTCAGCACCCTATAAATACTGCAGGTGCAGACCAGATGCCCAGTAATTCAGTTAGCGCGCTCTGCTAATGCGTCTCCCTCAAGTGTCATAATATAGGTAGGTAGGAGTTCGAACCATGCAAATGCTCAGTGTGTGTGTGTGTGTGTGTGTGTGTGTGTGTGTGTGTGTGTGTGTGTGTGTGTGTGGGGGGGTTGATGTGTGTGCAAGTCTGTGTGAGGGAGATGTCCCTTTTGGCAACTGTGAAAGTACTCTACAGGATGCACATTCCCCTATCTAAGCACGGATGATGTCAGCACCCTATAAGTACAGCAGGAGAAGGGAAACCTCCCAGTAATTCGAATAGCGCGCTCTGCTAATGCATCTGTCACGAGTGTCATAACATAGTTAGGTAGGGGTTTGAATCCTGCAACTGCCCAGTGTGTGTGGAGGGGGGTTAGTGTGTGTGCAAGTCTGTGTGAGGGAGATGTCCCTTTTGGCAACTGTGAAAGCACTCTACAGGATGCACATTCCCCTATCTAAGCACGGATGATGTCAGCACCCTATAAGTACAGCAGGAGAAGGTCAGCCTCCCAGTAATTCTAATAGCGCACTCTGCTAATGCGTCTCTCTCAAGTATCATAACATAGTTAAGTAGGAGTTTGAAACCTGCAAGTGTGTGTGTTTGGATGTGGGGAGTTTGTGTGTGTGCAAGTCTGTATGAAATACATGTGCTTTTTTGCAATCAGGAGATCACACTACATGATGCACATTACCCTTTCCAAACACTGATGATGTCAGCACCCTATACATACAGCTGGAAAAGGACACCTCCCAGTAATCCGAATAGCGCACTCTGCTAAAGCATCTCTCTCAAGTGTCATAACATAGTTAGGTAGTGGTTTGAAACCTGCAAATGTCAAGTGTGTGTGTGTTTGGATGTGGGGAGTTTGTGTGTGTGCAATTCTGTATGAAAAACATGTTATTTTTGGCAATCAGGAGATCACACTACATGATGCACATTACCCTTTACAAACACTGATGATGTCAGCACCCTATAAGTACAGCGGGAGATGAGGAACCTCCTAGTAATCTGAATAGTGCACTTCGCTAATGCGTCTCTCTCACATGTCGTGACATAGTTAGGTAGGGGTATGAATCCTGCAAATGACAAGTGTGTGTGTGGGGGTAGTAGGATGTGTATAACTGCAAGTGTGAAAAAACAGATCCTTTTGGCAAATACTACAATACACCAGATGCTGCATATTCCCCCAGTAAACACAGGGGATGTCACCACACTATCAGCACAGCCAAACAGGGCTAGTTGGCCAGTAATGCCAATAGTGCGCTCTGCTACTGGGTCTATTACCATTGTCAGAGTATAGATAGGTATGTTTTGGAAACCCACAACTGCCACGTGTGGTTGTGTCACACATTATGACCTTGTGTGGGTCTTTGTGCATAACAATGCATGCCATTGCCTAAACCAGCAATGGCAATGCACACATGATGTATGTGTGTGACACATACACATAAATACCTGTGACCTGCAGTAGTTACCATGTCTGACACATGCCTTGAGTGGATAAATGGTATTTGCAATGCATAACAATATGACTGTGTCTTACTGTGCAGGGCCGCACGGTATGTGTCTATACAGTGTGGGTGTATATGGTAAAATACCTACAGCAGGGGATACACATCTGGTCTGGGCCATATAGTCTACATGTAGTCGATGTACAGGTGCTGCATGTTCCCACCTGTTGTGGGAGTGGTAACATGTTATTTCACTGCAATTCAGTGACCACATGCTGGGAACCTTTCAACTAGTGTGTTGTAGCTACAGTAATGCTCACGCACAATGTTTGGCTGGATGCAGTCCAGCCATATAAAGACAGTTCTTGAGACTGTCATATTGCCAGTGTTGTTATGGAGGATAGGTGGGTTTCCTGTGTATGGGAGGGTTGTGTGTGCCAGGCTATGAACCAGAAGGCAGTCCGACACACTGTTAGCTGCACATGAATAGGCCCTGATGCTTTGTGCTGTGCCAACAACCTGGAGGTGTGTGTATCTGTGGTGCCTTGGGATACCACCCCCTGTCCATGTGTGTTACATGTGTAGGGGACGACAGGCATGGTATGAGGTATAACCTGGCAGTGATGGGTTGCACCTGTGAGCCGTGAATCAGGACTCTGGTACTGCACAGACATTGCAGTTCACCGTGCTGAGGACAGTGTCCAGTGCATGCATCTTGCGGTGTACACTGCTGGTGTTGTGTAGCATCACTGTTAGTGTCCTATCCTGTGTGATACCCACGGAGGTGGCTATGTAATCCGTGTCCTGCAGCATAAGGCACTATGTGTGTATCAAGGGACTTCGCCAATATACATTGGCCCATGGGTGTCACGTGCAAGCTGCCCATCGCAAATCATTGTGGCTTCCCTAGCATGTAAGCACACGTTGACAGCCAGTGGATACCCTATGAATGACATTGGAGATTGAGCAGAATGTAGACATAGAACACCCTTCCTACATATAGTGGTAGCATACCTGGTGAGGGTATGATGGCAACCAAGATCAGGCTCATACTGGCCCGTGCCACATGCTGAGAGATCCCTTCTATGTTCCCTATCATGTAGTCCAGGGAGGTATGTCTCAGGTCATCCATAGTGGCATGGTCAATGACTGAGTCATATGTGTCCATGCCTCTGACTGACCTGTATGCATGTATTTTGTGGTGGACCATAGTGCCCAACAGGCATATCACTGTGACCTTCACCATGTACAGCCTGTTGAGCGGGACCCCACTGCAGCGGCCAAGAGAGGTACCTGACACATCTGTAGCAGGTGTGTTGTGTAGCCCTACAGGCTGTGAGTGTGTGGCACATGGGATGTGTGTGCCATGTGTGGCATGTGCTCTGTTCCGACGTAACATATGCCTGTGTGCCAGCTGCGGAGGTGTGTGATGCTCAGGCAGGATGCTATTCTGAGTCTCCAAGTATGCCCCAGTGTGTTCAGATTGCTGTCAGTGCGAGCTATGTCTGACTGGTATTGTAGTCACTGTAGTATGTCATGCCACCTGACAGGGTATGGCATTACTGGGTTCAGAGTGCTCAGTCCCCAGATTGGCTATGTGGTGGCATCCCACACATGTGTTGTACGTTCCTGGCCAGGGGTGAGGGTTGACTGCATACATGTGGCAGCTGTGACATTGCCACATGACTCACATAAACCACAACTGGACCATAGAGGTGATTCACAGGTTACCTTTGCACATGCTACCATAGTAGTGTGATTGCCATGGTGATTACCAACACATAGGGCCAATGGGGAACAACATACTGAAGGTGTGTATGTGTGGGTGTACTGCTACTGATTTCATAGCACTGGCATATATGACTGCACACGTGGGTAAATGCCAGGTAAGACATATGCAATGTGTCACAGGCAACGTACATGCAAACAGGACAGACAGTGACGTTCTGTCATGTGTAAACTTGACATACGTATAGTATGCTATGCAGATGTCACTAGGAGTCCACAGAAGCACTGTAACTCTGCATTGCAGGTGGAAGCAGTGTTCCAGGGAACCCCAAGCGAACATGCATGCAAACAAAGCTACAGTAAGCAGGGCTGGAAGTAGTCCATTGTACAACAAAGAAGGGGTAACACTAACAGTAGGTAACAGTGCAAATATGTAGGCACTATCGACATGTACCCAGGAATGCACAGCTCAGATGTCCATGGTAGAACTGATATTATGTCATAGTTAATTGTGATTTGGATTACATTGGTACTGCACACATATCAACATGCGCAAACATCCACATTGCATAGTCGTTGTGGGCAACTTGCCACCATTACTGTACATGTCCATCATTGCATATCACTACTTGCATTAGTTTCCCCCCTGTGCTACCCATGTATGTGGCTATCTGTTGACATCCTTACCACTGGTATGCAATAATGTGCAGCTGTTACACTTTGGTATGTACTATGGGTGTAGATAACAATTCAGGACAGTCATACGGTTACTGCATCAGGCATGCTGGGATATACACACAGTCATATCAGCACACTGTACTGTTACCAACATGATACTACTAATACACTTCTATGTAGTCACCCTGTGCATCAGCAACGTGTTTACCTGTTCCTGCACTGATGTCGGAGATTGCAGGAGGTGGCACAGTTTCATCATATGCACAGGGTGTGAATTAGGTATGCCTGAGTCTGCCACTAATACCACCAATTGACATGTGTGTGTATGTGTGTTGGTGAGGGACAGCAGTACAGGGTGGGGCACTGTTGGTGCAGTGTGTGCGTTTATGTGGTAGCCCTAGGTGTTAACATTTCGCATGTGTGTATGCACGTACACAGTTCCACCTCATGGCTGCCATATACAGGAGTTTGTGGACAGCCAAAGACTGCACCTGGCAGGTCATACAGATCAGTGTCTATGGGCACGGACACGGTACCTGTGCCTGGCAGGGGTGCTACGGACCGTATCCAGTACTAAGCCAGACTGGGTACTGTCATCAGAAGCGGGAGTGTGTTGACTGGACACAGGTCCCTTTTGGGACTGTCCAGAGCCACGTGCACATGGTCTCCTGGGGCGTTCCGATGACAGCACAGACCCAACATTGCTGCGGCTGCTGCTGGCACTATGGGGGCGTCCGCGGGCCTGTTGTCATCTGCACCGACTGCCAGCTGCTGCTGTTGCTGGCATACGGCCACGTCGATGCCGCAACCGCCCACCATTGCCCTGGCTCATGGACATGTGGTTGTGGAACTGCTGTAATATGTCCCCACAACGTCTGTCTACAACATCGGTGAAATTACGGATAGCATCCGCGATGTCACACATACTGTCAGTCATGGCTGTGCAACATGCTCTCAGCTCCCTCAGACCCTGTCTGGTGTACCTTTCCATACGCGACTGTGCCTGCATGACAGCCCAAAACATAGCTGAGGTTGACAGACCTCTTTGGGCACGTCTGCCAGAGGCAGTACACCCACGGATGCTCCCACGAGAACCCATGGGCAACTGTCTGTGTGGTACCATCGCAGGACCCTGCCCATGGCTGCTGTGTGGGGAAGCATGTGCCACAGATACCACATTACCCTGGTCAATGCCCACTGCATCCTGTCCATCACCTAGGGACAATGGTGACATAGGATGTACTGGCAGGATGACTGTGCGCAATGATGGGGTTGACAGCTGTGTACTGTCAATTGGCTGACCAATGGCGGACCCTGACACACCTTCCTGTGCCATTACACAGATATCATCATTATCAGTACCTGTGGCACCAGATTCAGGTTCCCTGCTGCAGGACACCAGAGCAGCACCAGAACCTGTGGGAGGAAGACAGGAAACACAGTTTACAGTGTCCACACAATGTTACCAGTGATGAACTTATGCACACATGCACACATGCACACATGGACACATGGACACATGGACACATGCACACATGGACACAGGCACACATGCACACATGCACACATGGACACAGGCACACATGCACACATGCACACATGCACACATGCACACATGCACACATGCACACGTGGACACAGGCACACATGCACACATGCACACGTGGACACGTGCACATGTGGACACATGCACACATGCACACATGCACACATGCACACATGCACACATGCACACGTGGACACAGGCACACATGCACACATGCACACATGCACATGTGGACACAGGCACACATGCACACATGCACACCCCGCAGTATACACACAGAGCACTACTGAGTTACACTAGTATTACTAGCACTATCAGGACTATTATAGGTATTGTTAAAACACACTCACCAGCATGGATGGCCTGCCTTGCTGTAACACCAGAGGGACCTGCAGAAATGAGGAGATTAATGTCAGTGGGCACAACTGTGCCATTGATACTGCATATGATACAGTGCAGTAGTACACCAGTTGCCTTTCACATGTCGGCTGCTGATATTGCCAATATCACACCTGCACAATTACATACTATGTTGACAGCTACATACCACAGACACACCTTACACATGCATAAACTAACAGTGTACAGAACAGTCAAGTGTATATATGGCATATTACCTGCACGCTCCATGTCGTGCTGCTGTGTGGATCCAGCCTCCATCATGATGCAGGTGTATTGCTGTTGCTGTTCCTGGGCTGGAGCCACAACACTTAGGAGTAGCCCCTCCAGTCTGGTGAGGGGGATGTGTGGCCACCCCACCTCCTGTGGCAACCTGTTGCCTGTGGATATCCGACGCACGCTGATGGACATTTCTGATTAAATCACTGCAGTGATGTCGTACCTGCTCATATGTCCTATTATGCGTGCCAATGTCATTTACCCTATGGACAAGGTCTTGCCACAGTGCAGTCCTCTCCTGCTGATTCTGGCTGGTGTGGGAAAACAGTATGTCATAATCCCGCACCAGGCTCTGGTGTATCTCCTCATCTTCTGCTGCAGAGAAGGCAGGATTATGCTGACGTGCCATGTCCCTGGAAGAGAACACAAACAGGATATCAGCAGACTATGTCAGCAATATATGGCACACATACTATACATGATACTCAACTGTAGTGATATACTACTACTCCCATATGTAGCATGTGTGTGTCTCTTGGTGGATACACAAGTACATGACCAGATGTCAGTGCTCAGCCAACACCTGTGCAACAATACCTGCCACATTCCATACAACATAGTAGCATGCCCCATCGGTCAGCACACTGTGACAGGTCCAATGCACAACCTCACTCTGGGGGTTCATACCAAGGTACTGTATGTGGAACGCCATCCACTAGTGTGATTTGGACACAAGTTACTCGGCCTGGATATACATATCCCACCACCACCACCACCAGCACAGTAGACTACTTTGATATGTATGTGATTAGACAGTTATTCACTTGTTAGGACTGAGATGGTATCCATGCAGCCCACTGGGCCAGTGGAAGCCACAACCCACACTGCTGACCCCTTTGCGAATGCTTCCCATGGACATCCCAAAGATTGCATGGAAGATGCACACACATTTCTAACCCAGACCCTATGCACAAAGGTTAGGCATCCTGTCCGGTGGACCCCAGCCAAAGGCAGATTGTATAACAATAGAAGGAGGCTACTGCAGGATAGAGCAGATTCACATTAAGGGAAGGCATCTGTGGTCAGCACTGGTAATAAGCTACGGTCTCTCATAACAACATCCACGGCCTACTCTGGTTGGGAAATGGCCATGAACACTATAGATAACCACAAGGCCTTCTTCAGTTATGTTACACATATGGACCAAATGCCTCAGATATGCTCTGAGTTAATACACACCTACTTAACATTCACCGAACACACAGATATTGGCAACATTCTTGCAGACAGGTTCGGTGCACGTATCCCCCCTCCTTCTCCCCCACAAGTAGAAATACTTATCACAGCTGAATGTAACCTCCCTATCATCTCACATGTCCAGGTGAGGGCCGCCTCAGCAAAGCAGAACACACAGCATCAATGTGACCTGATGGTATCCCTGGATGTGTGCTACGTGAACTCCAAGAGGACATACAACCGCATATAAGAGTGATATTTAACCTTGTCCGTACTACAGGATATGTACCTGAACACTGGCATACAGCAACAGTGGTCCCACTCCACTAAGGAGGCACCTCTACTGACCCTGGGAACTACCACACCATAAGCTTAACCAGCCTGGTCTGCAAAGCTATGGAATGATCCAGTATGGGACGCATATACAGCAATATTGGGTACCTGCAGGCACTTGTTCCCAGTCAGTTTGCTTTTGTGATGGGCTGATCCTGCTTTTTGAACCTGGTTGACCTTTTAAAACAGTCACTACAGCCATTGATGAGGGCAACGCAATCCATACAGCCTACCTGGACTTGCCTAAGGCCTTCAACACAGTACTCCACTCAGGCATCATAGACAAGCTCATCAGCTTACATGTTACTACATATGTCACATGATGGGTTGCACACTGGTTGACATACAGAATCCATAATATCGATATTGTAGGAGCCGTGTCAGACTCAATGCCAGTCACATGTGGTATCCCACAGGCCTCTGTCCTAGGACCCCTCTTGTTTGGCATTTATTTCTCAGATGTAAAAGCGAACATGTGTGGGTTGTGGATGACAATGTTCCCAGATGACTGCTAACTAAGCGCCATAGTTACACCAGCTGACACACATCCTACAG
The DNA here is from genome assembly GCF_019279795.1 of Protopterus annectens. Taxonomy (NCBI): domain Eukaryota; kingdom Metazoa; phylum Chordata; order Ceratodontiformes; family Protopteridae; genus Protopterus; species Protopterus annectens. The sequence continues at coordinate 1,298,820,261 of NC_056739.1, forward strand.
ACAGGCCTCACTGCAATGGAAAACTGCTGCCAGGATCATGGCCTAACACTGAATGACATGTAATGTATAGTCATCCACTTTTGGTGGAACTACGTGCACACAACATATCACATGGACATACCTATAGATACAGACCTATGACACATATGGAGGGTTCACAGTATGCAGACTATTAACCTGTTACTTTACATTACCTGTGTTTGTCGCAGCTGGTTGCGTTACCGCTACTACTGCTTCCTGCTGCTGCTGGCATGGCTTGCTACTGTCACTGCTGACAGCTTAGACTCAGTGTGTGTACCGTGTGTTGTTGTTTGTGTTTTTTTTTTCTCTCTCTCTCTCTGTCTCTGTTTGTCTCTCTCTCTCTCTCTCTCTCTCTCCCTCTGTCTGCCTCCAGAAAGTGCAATGAATGTATTGCATGTGTGGAGTGTGAGTACAGGATGCTTTTGTAGGTATCTGCATAAGTCCATGTGATGGCCTCTGCACCAATTGTAAGCCAGCATTTGCTAATTGCATGCAGCCAGTTGTGTACTGATTGCAGTTCTCACTGTGATTTCAGGACAGTGCTATAAAAGGGTATGTGAGATAGGCGTTGCCCTTTCAGATTGTAAGGGCAGGGACCATGCTGGTATGCTGTGGACACTGTTCTGTGAGTGTAAAGGTTAGTATCTCTCTCATGATTCAGGCTGTGTTGTAGATTCACATTTCTCCATTCCTCTCTCCTGTTTCCTGTAGTAAGTGTGTATGCACACTGACACCTACAACTATATATATATATATATATATATATATATATATATATATACATATATATATATATATATATATATATATATATATATATATATCGTAAAAAAACACCCAAGTTCCAAAAAGATGTAAGAATAAACAAAATCACCCAGTGAAGGTGCGTAGGAGCATAAGACACCACTGACAAGGGTTCCAAAGCAAATAACAGGTTACCACAAGCTGTAGAAAATCTAAAACTAACATATATATCCAGACCATAATATTATCTAAAAACTGCTGGTGAACTGATACATAGGACTAAAAACACAATGTAATATACAATATGTGCATGTGTATATACCTCACAACTCATGAATACAGATGAAGCTGTGATGGAATGCCAAGATTGAATAAGGAAAAATTTTTTAGTCCTATGTATCAGTTCACCAGCAGTTTTTAGATAATATTATGGTCTGGATATATATGTTAGTTTTAGATTGTGAGCGTTTGTATTTTAATTAATTATAGTTGTTTATGCAAGGAGTTTTTATGCAATTGTTTTAATTTGCTTTGTTCATATATATTAACTGTGAGGTATGCACATTTGTACATGCTCCTACATTAGTTAACATTCATCATATGGCTTTGACCATATGTTTTAGTCATAAGATTAAATATTTAAACAATAACTTTATATTATTGTTTACATAAACATTGCAGCTCCTAACCGTAAGCACTAGCACTTTAAATAATATAGAGAGGTTCATGGGAGGAGACCTTTGTAATTGTTTTTAAATTTGGCGCCTTAGTAGCGCACTGTTGTTTGTCTGAAGAAGCGGCTCCTAAACTGCCGTGAAAGCGCTCACATTAATAAACGTTTTTTGTGCCAGAACCGAACGGTTTGGATTTTTGGAGACTATTGAAGATTTTCTACAGCTTGTGGTAACCTGTTATTTGCTTTGGAACCCTTGTCAGTGGTGTCTTATGCTCCTACGCTCCTTCACTGGGTGATTTTGTTTATATATATATATATATATATATATATATATATATATATATATATATGTAACTATACATACATTTATATATGTACATTAACTGACATTATTACCTACTAGCTACCAACTAGCATGGCTGTTTCTGTTCACACACTACTATTATGGAAATCCACTAGTTTTGACAGTAAGTATAAATGACATGCTTTGTGTACTACACATCCTATATTCCCTTTACATTCATTCCTACTGTTACATGATATAATTATTTTAGCACAATGTTCTTGTATAAGAGTCATGGCTTAGTGGTAGGTCATGCAGACTACTGTTTCCAAGGTCCTGGGTTCGGGACTGACAGTAGGATTTTATTTTGCTTTTGAACTGACTACAGGACCTGTCAATCAGAGTGACTAAGGCACTTTTAAGCAGTTGTAACCAGGTTAGCGCTGGTTTGCGCGGAGCTCCCGCATGCGCACTGGCGTTTAGCTCCACGCACACCCGCTTACAACTGCTTAACAGTGCTTACTCTGGCACACACCCGCGCTATTTTCTTTGAAAGAAATGAAAATGGGGAAACAGGAAAGTGGTGAAAAAGAGGTCACAAAGAGGGTAAGACAGTAGGGAAACAAGCTTGGGATTTGCAGGAGGGATGTAGGTAAGGCCCATAGCTGCTCATTTCTTCATCAGCAACAGCTGTGCATATGCATGTAATTTGGTGTGACATTTGAAACCTTCCACCCCTGAGAGAGGTGTCAGGACAACAATAATACTTGTTGTACAGCCAATTGTAATTGATAGTTTCCATGTCCAGCAGACATGTGTGTGGAATGGGCAGTAATGTATGGGGCGTAATTTTTTTGTGGGTACAGAGTGCCCTTTTTTTATTTTTTTTTTCAGGTGAGAGTGGTATGTCAGCTGAAGGAAGTCGGTATAGCTGGGGAGGTAGGTTGGGTACGTCAACAGACAAGACAAACAAGACGCATACAGGGTCGGTGTATGACACGTGTGGGGGGGTTACACAATTGACGGGGACAAATGTTTGGATATCCAGAGCCCATGAGCCCACAGATGGCAGCAGTGGAACTGATATCCCCACCCATGGGCAGTTGCCACTGTTCTTTCACTGCCCAGGACGGGGCTGTGCTGGGGGCTGTGTAGGCTGGGCAACAGGCATGCCCGTAAGTTGTGCCACCTGTGCCTCAAGCTGGCGTAGGGGCCCAAGAACAGAGTCCCGGATCTCCCTACGCACCACAGTCCGGACGCTACGGAGGGTGAGTGGTGGTTCTCCTCTGGCCACGCTTGCAGAGGGGGGACGAGCCCCATCCCCTGCAGCACTTCTACCCGCAGGTGGCACAGGGCCACCGGAGGAGGGTCCAGACTGGGCACTAGTGCCAGGAGCACTCACCAGTTGAGGTGGGAGAGGTGGGTCCGCTGGAACCCGCCTTCCCTGTCGTCCTATGTTTTGCATTATGTCATGATAGTTTGGGTTAGTAACATACAATACCATTCGCAATTAGTTGTAACAGCATGCATTAGCATTCTCATTAACCAAACTCCCAGATATTCACACCATTGAACAGCGAGCATAACACATGCATAATTTGAACAGCAATACACAGTCCAACAAAATGCAGGGTTGACTGATGGCAACAGGCCATCAGGTCTGGATGTATGAACAGGGCAGATGCATCAATGGACATGCAAATATTTATGACCCAACAGGACAAATGTCCAGGGGTGTTAATTGTGATTACACATACCATTTTCACGTGGAATGGGTTATATGTGGTTATAGGGTGGGGTGAAGAAAATAATATTAACACCTTCGAATACCAATACATATGCTGTACATTTCTAATAGCTGCACATATATACACACTACTGTTCTAACTACAGTTTCCTATATGATAACTCCTTCAATTTGGTGATAGGACTGTTACTGCTACATCAATATACATTTTATTGTTCTTCATACACATTCATATCTGGCTTTGTTCAGCTACATCATCCTGCTACATTTGCTTTATATAGCTATAGACAACTGTGGATGTTTGGTATGTCAGACAATCATACTATCTGCATATTGCAGACTGAGAGCAACATATCCAGATTTTGGGATACACATTCCAGCTGCAGCAACACTTTGAACAGATTTCGCTGTTTGGTTCTGCTTCTCACATTCATTTCATTCTGTACTGACTGCAGTATACTTTATTCAGGGTTATTACTACTTTATTGGTGGATTCATAACTCTTTCTCACACTCTCTCACTTGTTTTCATTTTACTATTCAGGATGGTACTTACTTCTAGGCTTTATTGACATGTTTTACCTGTAGTTATTACAATCCTTTCCAGCAGTCTCACTTCTGTCATGTTTCAGTATTTCAACAGGGGTATATTTCACACATGTAATTTGTTCATCTTCTGCAGCTGTACTTTTCAGCCTGCTGCAGGTTGTGTACTATTATATTACAGGTGGGGCATCTTTATTTTAGACTTTATTTCAGACATTTTCATTTTTCTGTTTGGATTACAGACTGCAACACACTTTTGTAATCAAGCAATACTTGCAAACACTCTTACTGTTACTTGCACATTTTATTACTTAGTGACTACACTGCACTATTTTGCTAACTGTCATACTTTTATATTTCTTTACAGTTACTGGGAGAGGATTACTGACCTGCCTGGTGGCGCAACCGCACCAGCCTATCGCCATAGGCTCTGCGGTTCACAGAATGGACACCTGCAGCTGTAATATAAATGAAGTAATATTGGAATACACATCTCCATAATATCAGCTAGTTTAATTTCTTACATACATAATTAAATGTAACTTACTCAGTAGTGGGCGTTGGGCATTTGCCGGGCCTCCTGGATCCAAAGGTTCAATTGGTCCTGCTTGCGTCTCTTCAGGTCTGCATGGTGGTGACAGACCTGCTCACCAGTCTTTGGAATCCCTGTGGCACTGGTGAGATCATGAGCCAACTGGTCCCACACCTCAGCCCTATATGCTCCCCACAGGACCTGGCCCTGCATGAGTTGGGCCTCATGATTGTGGACTAGGAGCCAGACCATGTATCTGGACTCCTCAACGCCCCACCTCTGTGCTCGAAAGCAACTACCCTCACCTACTCCTGACATTCTGGCTGCAAGTTAGTTCTACAATCGTTTATGTTGTGTATTCCCGCCTATGGGGCTTATATATGCCGTTTTTCCCGCACATATCTGTGATTGGCCATTCAACTTCACAAAACCTGCTTTGTCATGCTCCACTTTGTATTCATTCCTATATATTTGCTATTACTGCATTTCTAGGTACTGCTGTCATGGCTTAGTGGTTCAGTACCTTGACTATTGTGCATAGTATCCTGGGTTTGAACCTGGCCACTGCTTTTTATTTTTTATAACTGTCTAGACAGGCTAAGGGGTGCATCTGTGTAAAGTCAGTTTTGATACAGCTTGCTCAACGTTGCCCATTGGTTAGCTTGTTGACGCGGTGCGCAGCTCTGCGCAAATGGGTTACGCTGGTTTACGCATCATTTGGCTGTTAGCACGCATATTACGCTCAGCTCAGCTAGGGGCACTCATTTTACACCTGTTAGACCACTGCTCATCTACGGGCACTCATTTTACACCTGTTAAACCACTGCTCACCTACGGGCAGATGCACTCACCTTGTTAAACTGTAGCTCAGCTATAGGCACATCTCGCATTTTTTATTGTTTTGTTATCTCACATTTCTTCAAAATAAATGGACTATTTCATTACATTTTACATAAACTATGATTTTATATGTGTACATGTTTGTCAGGGACTTGTTTCGTGCTTATTTTACTAAAAATAAACGAGCACACTCACGGGCAAACATCTTTACGATTTAAAAAAAAAAATATAACATGTTCATTTATATATTTAATGTTCATAGTCTGTGGGGGCATGTGTTGTGTTGTGTTTATTCACATTTCCATGGCCTCTGTCGTGGGTGTTTACTTTGGGCACTTTTACTCTTCTGGGGCGTGTCCGCTTGCAGGGCTCGGTCTACAAACATGCCCCCTTCTGTCTTCCACGGACCGTGTTAGCCTTAGGTGTGATTCAGCATGCCCTCATGCATATGCATGACATGCTGACGTCACACCATTTAACTGCAGCCTCCGTGTAAGCCTTGTATCTCTTACACGTAGGCTTCGTGAATCCTGCCTGTTGTGTCATATTAACAGACAAATCACAGCATATGCAAGCATTTGTCAAATATACCTAATCGATGACTAGAAAATTCCATTAAATGTGTTTTTTTAGTCTTTGATTACCTGTGCTTTTGCCTGCTAGCATCACATGAAAAAGAAGAAAGTTCAGAATACTTAAAGTATATAAAGTCACATTCCAGCCACCTGAAGACGGTGCTCAAACATGTTAGCAATGAACCTAAAGGTGCAACAAGGAAAGCTGAAAATGAACTGAGAATAGAAACAGGTACTAAACATGCTCATTGATCATTATTAAATAAATCCAAACGCTAAGGAAAATGTACAACATTAATTAGAACTGATCCAATATGCCATTACCTATTCTGAGCCCAAGGTGATTGGCAATATGCTGGTTGTAAGATTCGGTGCCAACTTCACCTCACCCACCACCATAACTAACCCTATAATCTCATGGACACAGACCACCCCTAAGATCCCTATGGAACACATCCTTGCAACATGAGGTCTGATAACTTATCTTGCCATTTGATTATTAGTGCCAAGTATGGCTTATCAGAACATCTATTAAGTCTCTTTAACATGTCTTTTGCCACTGAGTTTATCCAGGAAACTTGGCAAACAGTCACTGTCATACACCTACATAGGGATAGATTCAACAGCTTAACTAGCCTTATGATTAAAGCATCAGAATGTATCATCACAGACGTTAATTTAGAGATTGAGGATATCATACGCCTAGAGCCATGTAAATTTAGTTTTATTAAGAGTAGACCCTGCTTTAATAACCCTGTAAGGTTATTTGAAAAGGTAAGTGAAGTAGGTGATAGTGGAATGGTACTTACGGAAAGCACACAGCATACCTGGAATGAGCCAAGACATTTAATAGTCTTCTGCATGCAAGTATCAATACCATACTCATTAACCTAAACATAAAGCTTTATTTAGTTAGATGGGTAACAAACTATGAAATGGATACAACCTATGTTGTTAAATTCGCAGATGTCATCTAAGAAATGAATAAATGCTCCAGGTTTAGTCTCACAGGGCTCGTTTCTGGGTCAGCTACTATTCAGCCTCTGTTTCTTAGATTCACAAACCCATATGCAAGGCATCTGGTTAGCACAACTGTAAATTAGGGGTAGTCAAGTACCCATCAACTTGGAAATATTCTGTATTGATTTGGCCTTAGCAAATAACTGTATGAGGACAATGGCATTAAAGTAATTGCAAATGCAGTATAGTCCACTTTTCTAAAACAGATGACTACTGATTATATCACATAGATGGCACATCCCTAAAACAGTGTCAGAAGATTTCTGGGTCCACTAGAGAATAAATACCTATCATTTGACGCCATATACAGTGGATATAAAAAGTTTACACACCCCTGTTAAAATGCCAGGTTTTTGTGATATAAAAAATGAGACTGAAATAAATCATTTCAAAACTTTTCCTACCTTTAATGTGACCTATAACCTGTATAATTCAACTGAAAAACAAACAAATCTGTTAGGGGGAAAATATAAAAAATAAAAAAAATGTACAATAAGCTGGTTGCATTAGTGTGCACACCCTTAAACTAATACCGACAGCAAGGTACATCGTGGTCAGGGCCTAGACAAGGAATACAGTACGAATGAAAATCTTTATGAGGTATTCGCTTTCCACAAGTAATGCAATTATTAACTTTTACTGACATTGGTAAGAAGCAAGAAAAAGTTTCCCCAACGGGGTACTTAGCTTTAAGTTGAAGACTTCGGTTCTGAAACTCGAAAACAAAAATTTCAGGAGTTGGCCGACCGGTACTTGTGAACTGCTTCTGCTTCGGGCACTGCATGGCAAGAAAGAATGATGTAATGGCGTCGGCTGCATGTTTTATACCCCTGACGACCTGACATCATGGAAGAAGGGACAGCAACCGACGCAGGACCCCAGACTTTGTTAATCAGGCCGACTGAGGGCAACCTGCAAGCAGATTACCCAAATGTAATGACTGCAACAGTGAAACACGAAGAACATCTGAATGGGCATTCATAAATTCTTCCCAGGAATTTCAAGTGAGTCCTTCCTAAAGAAAGGATAGAATTCTTGTTATTGGGTATTCTAATAAGATATATATATATAAGGATCTATGGCTTATTGCTGAAAACTCACCTTGTTGGCAATAAAGGAAATGGACCAACTTTGGCAAATGTGATAGAGAGAGAAATACACATTGTTGAAAGTAAGACCATCAAAAAACATTGCATCTCACAAAAATGAATATAAATATTCCCATATAGCTGCAGCAATTGTTGCTGATAGCAGCTGTAGGTAAAGATGGCAGAAGTTATGATCCAACATATAGCAATGTGTACAGGACTGTACCATCTCTATAGGGGAATCCACTGTCATATATTGATAGTTATCTGTACACTTTAGACAAAGTAATGAAAGACAAGAAATATTGGCCATATAGACTGAAGTTAAGTGGTAACTGCAGGGGATGACCCATAAGCATCCTCAGTGTGTACTGGCGAGATACTACAGAAAACTTCTGAACATCAACACTTACCTTACCCCTGTGAAGTTGAGAAGTAAGAAGCCTTGGAAAGTTTGTGACTGAGAGCTGTTGTGTCTCGTGAATCACCATGTGTTGTTGTATATGTTCTTATAACTGTTTACCCTCAGTTCCATCTTGTAAAGCAATGGTGCAAAGAATCTATAATCTCAGGCATAAGAAGCATTTCAGTGTGGGTGATGACAGAATGACACTGGAAACACCTGTTGTCTCCTCATAGAAAAATTATGAATGGCATGTATGTGATGAAGAGGGGTTTTAGAAAGAAGCACTGGTTTAAAAGTTGTTCTTTTATAGTCCAAATGCCAACTTAGTTGATCTCTAGAGGGACAATTGAGTGATGGACTGAACTTTTTATAACTAAAGGTACTGTCTGTAGACAAGTGTACAGTGTGCATGGATTCATAATATACTGTCTGTCCCATTTGTTTATGCATTAATGTCAGGAAAGTCATTTAAAGCCTACAATGTACTGTGGCAGTATGTATAAGATGTGTTTGATTGGTTTTCACTTGTGAGCTAATATACCATTTGTCTTCACAGATTTTGAGCCAGTTGCTTTAAACAGCATTGAGAGAAATGTAAATGGTGTGCAGAATAAAGGCTGTTTTTTTTCACTTTCCATAAAATGCGTGGAGTAAATTTCAAGCCCTTGTTATATCATCACTATACAGCTCTTCTGCAGAACTTCAGTTGTCCAACAGGAAATTTCTGGCTTTAGCATTTTTAAATGTGTCAGAGATATATACTGTACTTGTACACCTAATCTATGAATACTCTCAGGAGGATACTGCTTTACTTTGTTATTTTGAAGAAATGTAAATTTTGGGAAACTCTAGGAAGTTTGTAAATAGAGGGAGAATCCAATCATGATTGCCACCTATCTTCCAAACTGCTATGTGGAATGTCTCTGTTTTAAATGCTGTTTGTTTAACATGTAGACAAAATTCTATTGAGGTATGGCACAGCTGTCTACAATATCTGTTAGGTAGATGTGTGGTCATTCTACGTTGTGTCATGAATGGCTTACTAAGAGAACAAAGCAGACCAGAAGAAATAAGGATATGATTGTCTGCAGGAATACCCCCAACACCCAATTCATAACCTCATGATACTAGCGATGACTGCTTTAAATGTATGTAAATTAACAGGTGCTCTCATGATGTGGATTCCATTCTTAAAGTCATAAGTTTAAATGTAAGACTATAGCTACAAGTGCCATATGTCAAACCAAGCATGCATTGTTGTATTCCTTTGTGGTGCACATGTTTCTCATTTGGTACATACAGTTATGTAGTCTAGCACTTACTTTTGATCACTAGAATTCATGCAGTGCTGTTGAGATTTTGCCTTCATGATTTGTTACTCAACACCTTTTCACATTTATGTTGAGTACAGATGTACTGGGAACAGTACAGGAGAGACTCATGCATTACATTCACACTTTGTTATATGCGGTGTTTATATGTGCATTCATTGCTTCAGCCATTGTTTTTGATGAATCATTTGATATACTTTATGTTGCACATGTGGGTTGTTGACATTGTGAGTTCTCTCTATGCAGTTTTGACAACTACTATGCTGGGCAATAAGCCGTAGATGCATATATATATATATATATATATATATATATATATATATATACATACATATATATATATATATATATATATATATATATATATATATATATATATATATATATATATATATATATATATATATCCATGTATGCTGATATTTATATATATATATAGTAGTGAGCCATAGATCCATGTATGCTGATATTTATATATATATATATATATATATATATATATATATATATATATATATATATAAATATGTATATATGTGTTATATGTTGATCCTTGGTGACTTCAACTACCCCACCATAGAAAGGGTGAACTATTATTGTACTAATGCACTCACCCAACAATTCTTTGACTTCATCAACTTTAATGCACTAGACCAATCCCCCACAAGGGGAGATAACATACTGGACTTGGTTCGCATCACCATGGGTGACCGCTGCACCACAACCAGAGTATGTTCTTCACTGGTGAGATCAGATCATCAGTCCTCGTCTTATTTGAAGTTTCTATCTCACCCAACCCCTCCTCAGCCATAACCAGGCTAAAAACTTCTCAAAAGCTAACTTCTCAAAAGCTGACTGCACCCTCCTAAAGGAGGGTATCAGCAGCTTCACACCACTGCCACCCTCAGAGGATGCAGACAGCTATGATGAACAGTATGCCAGTCCAGTATACAAGCACCTATACAACTGCATGGACTCAGCTATAGCCAACAGAACTAAAACTTGCTCCTCAAGGAAACACAAACCTGTCTGGCGGACATCCTCTATCAACAGGCTTTACAACAAAAGGAAGAAACTGTTGTCTAAGCGTAAAAAGGAACAAATCCCAAATCAAAAAATGTCCCTCCTCCACCTCAACAAGCAAATTAAATCACTAGTGAAAAACTCCAAAGCCAATTATGAGTTGAAACTAGCCTCTGAAACAAAGGGAAACCACAAGTCCTTATTCAGTTACGTTAGACCCTCCATGGCAAAGCCCATGTTTATTCCGAATTAGTACTTAATGGTACCACTTACACTGATCTTGCCGACTTAGCCAACCTGCATGCTGATAGGTTCAGTGCAAACTTTACCCCTTATCAGCCCCCAAAAGCCCAGTCAACATCCCCACCAGTTCTCCCACACCTCACATCCCCATAGATCAAGTATTAAAGGCCCTATCCAAGGCAAAGAACACAGTTTCCATGGGACCTGATAATATCCCAGGTTGTATTCTGCACCATCTCCAGCAAGAACTAGCTTTGACTTTGAGCACCCTATTCAACCACAGCCTAATTACAGACTTCATTCCAGCAGAGTGGAGAACCACCATTCTCATCCCCTTGTACAAAGGTTGTGCCACTACAGACCTGGGAAACTACTGCCCCATTAGCTTGACAAGTCTGATCTGTAAAGGATCTGTAAAGCAATGGAGCGTATGATTATGGATGTCATAAACAAGGACATAGGCAATCTCCAAACACTCGACCCACCTAATTTGGATTCGTCAGGGACAGATCTTTCCTATTGAACCTAGTTGACTTCTATGAGACTGACACCAAGGCCCCGAATGAGGGAAAGTCAGTATATATAGCTTACCTTGACCCTTTGACACAATCCCCCACTCGGACATCATTGAAATGCTAACACAACTCGGTGTTAATCCCTATCTTGTCAGATGGGTGGCCAACTGGCTCAAAGATAGGACCCACAAGGTCAAAAGAGGCAGCACCACCTCCACCAGCAGACCTGTCACTAGTGGTGTTCCCCAGGGATCTGTCCTGGGACCCCTACTGTTTGGCATCTACTTTTCAGAGGTCCAAGCAAAGACAAAGGGCCAATGGCTGACCTAGTTTGCAGATGATTGTAAGTCGGGTACTGTCATTGACCCCCCCCCCCCAAATGACATTAACATACTGCAAGAGGGCCTCACAGCTACAAATAACTGCTGCCAAAGTCATGGCCTTAAGTTAAATGGAAAAAAATGTATTATCATACCATTCGGCAAAAACGCAGCCCCTACTGATTAGCACATCAACGGCACCTCCCTAAACACAAAATCTGTGGTGAAAGACCTGGGTACTCAGGTTGACAACAATCTCACATGCGACTATCATGTGGCAGCAGTGTTCAGAAAATCATATTACTTGGTTCATCTCATAAGTAAAGGGATTGCATCCAGAAAAAGGAGATTATTACATCTCTGTAATCCTCCCTCATTAGACCCATAATTGAGTATAATGCTCTGTTTGGTATGTACCTCTCCAAACACCTGCACCAACTGGAAAGGCCACAGAAATACCTCACAAAGAGAATACATGGCCTCCAACACCTGTCATATGTGGACAGGCTCAAATCACTATCACTTTACTCTGTATCATACAGATTGCTCAGAGGTGATCTGTGTCTCACCTACAAGGCAATATCGGACCCTGCCCTACTAGAGATGCTCCATATCCATAAGTCTAACTCGTCACGCATTACCCGCTCGATAGGCTTAAATCTAATATGCAACATCAACAAAACCTGCTGGAGAGACAAGTTTGTCTTCCAGAGGCTGCCCTGTCTCTGGAATAGTCTTCCCATACATGTCAAACAGAGTACCTCACTGATCCTCTTCAAGTGCAACCTTGATGAGTGGATGGGAAACCACAAATTTGTCCCAGGAGTTCCACCTTTGTTCCTCATTGACAGGGGCAACAGGTGCTGACTGAGGTTTCTTTTTTGGGGATAAACTCTTGGCTAGGCTTGTAAGGGCCCCAGGGCCATTAGCCTAGTAACCTCCTATGATCCTATGATTTTTATAAGGGGTTGATAAATCAGCGTTCGCTATTTTAAGCGTTCACTGATTTAATATAGACTCTCTCTCTCTATTTATATGTATATATATATATATATATATATATATATATATATATATATATATATACATATACATACATACACACACACACACACATATATATATATATATATATATATATATATATATATATATATATACATATATATATATATATATATATACATATATATATAGATATATATATATATATATATATATATATATATATATATATATATATATATATATATATATATATATATATATATATATATATATATATATATATATATATCATACAGGCTGACTCCTTAGTATGTACCTACAATTCTATAAAGTTTTGACTGTTATAGGCTGCTTTCATAATCTGTGAAAAGTTTAGCTTTCAAAAAAAAATACTCACTACATTGCATAAAATTTAAATTGATGAACGTTTGAAGTGTAACATGTTAATGTATACTTGTGAAATGACATACTAAAATGGTACACTAAAGTAGCAGCTTTTGTCCATGGAATACATACAGATCAACCGTAACAGAGAAAATAAAAACAATCAAAATCTAACAGCATTCTTCAGGAGAATGGGGAGAAGCCAATATATTTTGAAGCGAAAAATAACTAAGAGGAGAAGGGCCATTTTTGTAATTACATTTTCTTTGTCTAGATGAGAAAAAGTATATTGAAGAGTACTTACTTAATCCATATTTTATAGTGCTTTGACAATAGCTATAAGCATCTAATGTTGCCTGAGTAAACATCTTCTATTAAAGCATTCTAAAGAAATTAAAGAGTTGAAATAATCTATTCCAGTTCACCAATTTAAAGATTACAAAAAGAGATCAGTCCAAATGTTGAAACTTTCATTAATAATCCCACAATGTCTTAATTTGACTGAAATTGTTAATGATTTAGCTATCAAAATCAAATCACCAGCACAAGCATCCATTATAACATTGATGATAATTAATTATAACTTCTCAACACTTGCTCAAAGCTTAATAATACAGTACTAAACATAGAAACAAATAGGTTGATGATAAGCAGCTCCCCTGTCTTACACCTGTGTATATCATAAAATAGAATTAACCTAACTATTAACTTTAGCTCTTGCAAATGTGACAAAATATAAATTAGTAATGATCAATAAATGAAGCTCTGGAAATTTGTAACATTGTAAATTAAGAATACTATATACTGTATTAATAATGTTTTAAAAGTATCATATTTAATTTGGCTGGGAAATAGAGTTAAGCAAGATTCAAAAATAAAAGAAAGAAGAAAGAAACATCTGAAAAGCTTTACTGCCTCAATAAGTTTCCTTGACTTGAGAATGGCTTTACTGGAAAGTCTCACCCAGATTCTGCTACAGTTTGCTGTGATGGAAAGGTTAGTTTGCTTTTTATTTGTAGTGTTTTGTATTACTTTACTGCCTTTTTCTATTTTGTATACTGTGATTTTATTTACACTGTGTTTTACTTGTATTCTGCTTTTAACTGCATATTAAAACTTGAAAAGAGACCACAGCCTGTCTCTTGTGAGTCAGACAAAAATTTTTCCCACCCGGTTACTACTGTGTTCTTAAACACCACTGTCTTTCTAGTTGCCTGTCCCTTATGTTAATTTGGCCATATATCTCATTTCCTCTCTGCTTTTACTGGGTGGTGTGAGTAAGCACAAAATTATCCTTTTGTGAAATTACTCCCCTTCAACTATTTAAATTTATTGGCCATCCTACTGTATTCCATAGTACCAGAATACAAAAGTGACCACCCCCTTTCAATCTATTTTGCTGTTTTAAAAATAGTGACTCTCCACTAAAACCTAACTTTTAAACAGGTAAGTTACCTACTTTCACATCTAACTCCTCTAGTGCATGCTGCAGTGTTTAGGATAAACCATTTTTTCATCTTACCTTTAAGCATCTATTGCAAAACCACCAGTTATTGTAAAGTCCATATTCTCTCTCTCAGTAGTCATCTTGGGATTAGTGTTTCTGTTTTCTCCTGGTGAGAGAAGGAGTGAAGTTAAATTATTTCCTGGAGACTGCTGATCACCAGAAAACGTAATAACTGCTTTATAGGTGACAGCTTAGAATCTGTGCTTATATTCTGATCCTGGTAAGAGTAGGAGCAGAGTGCATTGATTCCTGACTCTTTCTGATTGGAGAGTGAGTGTCTGTGCTTAACATGCCTGATTGGTCTGGTTGCTATTCGAGGCATCTACCAGAAAAAGGCTACAAGCCTGCAGACCCTTGCATCATCTGGGACAAGACTGTGGATCACCAAACAGGCTGTGTCTTACTTCTCTTCTTGGGAGTGGTACTAGAACTATCCAGTTTTTTAGTTTTAGCAGTCAAAATTGTTTCCTTGTGCTCAGCATTTCCTCACAACTTGTTGTAAGCACTAAGTAAACTATAAATTACTACAGCACTCGACTTTCCTCACTTGCCAAGAGGAAAACAGTTCTTACTACTTAAATTAATAAGCACCTATCCAGGCATGTCCATGGATCAGCTCTCTGTGTTTTCTCCTGTCCACCTGATGAATCTGGGCATCTTGGGGCAATGCAGCAATTGCCTCATGTACACTGACAACACTCTCCTCCTACCACCCAACACTGCAACCTGTGAGAGATGCACTTATATAGCCAAACTGGAAGCCAAGCTCTCTCCAGCCAAGACTGGACTAGATAGTCAAGAGGAGAAGGTTAACACCTGCACCACACCACACTCAACACATAGTCCTTCAAAACCCACACTACCAAAGCCCACACATAGAAGCACAAAGCACACACTCACATTCATGGAGGCTCTCAATAAAAATCTGCCCAAGCAACAGAGACCTCCCTAGCAGAAACACAGACAACCACCAACCCCAACACTACCCAAATGACACATAGCCCACAAAATCAGTGTGCCACTCAACCTCAGCCCATAAGGCAAAACAATGTACCCAACACACTAGTCATAGGTGACTCTATAGTCAGGCACACCGATGTCCCACTCACCAGACTAAACAAGGAGAAAGTTTCTGTCAGCTGCCTGTTGAGAGCCAGGATCTGCCACATAATGCATGCACTCAGGTCACGCCACAACAAGTAGAAATACGACTCTGTCATTGTCCATGTTGGTGTGAATGACCTGAGACGTACCTCCCTGGACTACATGAAAAGAGACATGGAGGAGCTCTCAGATCTTGTAGCCCAGGAGGGTATGACCCTAGACCTCAGTAGCATCCTGCCATTGCCCAGAATGATACCACAGTACAAGGACAAAATGATTGACTTCAACAATTGGCTAACCTTCTGGTGTCATTCTAAGGGGATCCAGTATTTGTCTGCCTGGGGCGACATGGACGACAGACCACGATGCTTTGCCAGAGATGGCCTGCACCTGTTGCCCCTGGGATTCCGGATACTGGCTAAAGCACTTGCCACTGCTATAGTGCCTTTTTTAGGCAAAGTTCAAATGCTAAATTCATTACTGTAACAGGTACAAGCAAGCAAACTCTGAGGGTAATGCTACTCAATGCTAGAAGTCTAAACCTCAAAATGCACTCACTTGAGGCACTCCTTAAAATGGAGAAAATTGACATCTGTGCAGTGACAGAGACCTGGTTCAAGGCTACAGAGACCAGCCCTGCATTACCAGGCTATAATTCATACCACACCTTTCAGGCACCTAACTTGGAGTGAAACACTAATGGTGGAGGCATGCCCATATTCATTAGGGATATCCACACCTCCAGGCTAGTTGCTCAACATAATGCATCTGAAATTATCCAAGTGCAACTAACACTGGGGTAAGACTGCAATCCAGGCTGTAGCTTGCTACAGATCCCCCACCATGCCCCAGGATTCCCACTCTTCATTTCTTAAGATACTGGAAAATATTAAGGTACAACCAAATACCTTAATTATGGGTGATTTCAACTACCCCACCATCAGCTGGGAAAACTACTCATGTACCAACTCATTTGCTCAATGTTTTCTGGAATTCATAAATTCCAACTTCTTGGATCAGCTTGTCCATACCCCCACCAGGGGCAGCAATATCCTGGACCTGGTCATTACCAATATGGGTAACCAGTGTTCTATGCCAGAGGTCAACTCCTCGCTGGTCATATCCAACCACAAGCTAATCGCCCTTGCCCTAGACATCCATATCCCACCCCCACCCCCCATTAAGGAAACCATTGTTAAAAACTAGTCCAAAGCCAACGTCATGCTACTTAAGACAGAAGTGGAAACATCACGACACCCATGCAGATGGAAAATAGAGGTACGACTGCTGAATCTTACACAAATGCACTGTATAAGCACATACATGAGTGCATGGATCGTGCCATCCCCAACAGAACCAAGACGCTATCCTCCAAAAAAGGAAGCCAATCTGGTGGTCCCCTGCCATAAACAAACTCTATAACAGAAGGAAGAAGCTGTTGCAAAAAAGAGTAAAATCCCAAGATTGGAGTAACTCCCTGGTCAGCCTCAGCAAGAAGCTGAGATCCCTCTTAAAATCATCCAAAGCCGGTTATGAAAATAAAATCGCAACTTATTCTAAAGACAACCAAAAAGCATTCTACAGCTATGTCAAGAATCTCAATTGCAACACTCAAATCTGCTCTGAGCTACAGCACAATGGCACTAAATATACAGAACCAACCGATATTGCTAACATCCTGGCAGATAGGTTTAGTCCTAACTTTACCCCCCTCTCACCCTCCAAAGGGCCCATCTTAATACCGGAAGAATGCAAAGCCCCTGTAATCATGGATGAACAAGTAAAGACCGCACTCTCCAAAACCAAGAACACAGCATCCATGGGACCAGACAACATCCCAGGCTGCATACTGCACGAACTTCAGAACGAACTGGCACCCCACCTAAGTACCATGTTCAATCATAGCCTCACCTCAGGCTATATGCCTACTGAATGGTGCACAGTGACGGTTATCCCACTCCACATAAGGGGTGCCACCATGGACCCCGGAAACTACCACCCCATTAGCCTGACGAGCCTGGTCTGCAAGGCCATGGAAAGTATCATCTTGGAGCTTATAAACAAAGACACAGGTAACCTCCAAACCCTGGACCCCACTCAGTTTGGGTTTATAAAAGGTAGAGCATGTCTACTAAACCTGACTGACTTCTTTGAAGCAGCCACTAGAGCTGTAGATGAGGGCAAGGTAGTACAGACAGCCTATCTTGACCTCGTCAAGGCATTCAGTACCATCCCCCACTCTGGAATTATAGATAAACTCACTAAACTAGGCATAAATCCCTATGTCACAAGATGGGTGGCCAACTGGCTCACTGATAGAACCCACACAGTAAAAGTAGCCGACTCCAAGTCCAACTTCAGACCAGTGACGAGTGGAGTACTACACAGTTTGGTCCTGGGTCCTTTCCTGTTCTGCATCTACTTCTCTGCAGTGCAGGCCAACACAGAAAGTCTTTGACTAATAAAGTTTGCAGATGACTGCAAACTGGGAGCCATAATAGAATCACCTAATGATGTAGACATTCTACAAAAGGGCCTCACAGAGACAGATGCTTGGTGTCAAAATCATGGCCTCGAGCTCAATGCCAAGAAGTGTATTATCATCCCCTTTGGGAAAAACTTGGTACCCATGAGCTACCACATAGGCAGTAGCTCACTAGACACTGAAAGTGTGATAAGAGACCTCGGGACACAGGTGGACACTAGTCTCTCCTTTGATAACCACATCACCACAGTAGTCAGGAAATCCTTCTACGTGGCACACCTCATCACAAAAGGGTTCTCCTCTAGAAAAAAGGAGGTCATTGTTCCTCTCTTCTCATCCCTCATCAGACCCATTATAGAGTACAATGCCCCATTTGGGATGTATATCACAAGACACCTACAACAATTGGAAAGGCCACAGAAATACCTCACTAAGAGGATGCCATATGCAGACCATCTCAAAAAACTCCAGCTCTACTCCATCGCATATCGCCTACTCAGAGGCAATCTCTGCCTGACATACAAAGCTATGTCAAACCCAGAGCTGTTGGACATGCTACACTTAAAGAAATCCCAATCTCTCAGAACCACATGCTCCAGGGACCTAAACCTTGTCACCACAATAAACAGAAAATGCTGGACGGATAGATTCCTGTCCCAGAAACTTCCCATACTCTGGAAAAAACTACCCATTGATGTCAAGCAAAGCTCCTCATTGGCCCTCCTTAAGTAAAACCTTGATGACTGGATGGGAAATAGAAAATTCCCCCTGGGGATCACTTCTGTGGCACTGCTTGACAGGAGCACAGGAAAATTATTTTCTTTGGTGGCGAAAGCCAGGGAATCTTTTTGGCTAGGCTTATATTGGCCCCAGGGCTGATAGCCTAGTACCTACCCATGAACCTATAAACCCATGAGAAAGAAAATTCTATTAATTCATGACCACAGGCTTTGTGCTGTTATTCTCATAGTTATCTAATAATCAACATTTAAGACATAAAATGGTCAGTGATGTGATAGTTCTAATTCAGATTTATCTTCCATCTTGATAAGTGCAATGTTTACAAGATATATTGATTTAATTAATTTACAAATGAGAATAGTATGAAGACTGATATGCTGAAGGAAATGGTGGACTAGTTCACTAACATTAGTCTAAAAACAAAATCTGCCTGGCAACCCATTGGTTTACTGCACCTTATGGAGACAGTAGTGGTAGTTTAAACCAGTTATCTATAACAGATGCACTGTTAGCCTATACATAGTTATACGATTCTTGAAAGTTAAAAGTTCACTGTTTTAATGATTAATACTCTGTGATAATATTTCCATGTATTATTAATTATAATATGTAATCATTAACTGGGCTGTAATTGGGCCATCATACTCAGTGTCATTCTTTAATCTAGTACCCCTCAACTCTGAGAGATGCAGAGCAGAATAAAGAAAAGGTCCACTCCCCTCTCTGGCTAGTGGCCTCAACTACTGGACAAAGCAGCAATATCCTCAATGAAGGCGCTAAAAAAAAAGGTCTGTTCCCCACTCTGGCTATCTGGCCAGTGCTCATAATGCTCATCACCTGCAGAACCAAGCAAGAGCAAGCAGAAACCTAGGCCCCTTTCTGTACTTTTCAACACTTCAAGACTAAGTGAGCAGAAAAAAAAGGTCATCTTATTTATTAAAAAAATTAGAAATGCTGGTATGGAAAGGAATACTGGTACTGGGCATCTTCCAAACATGCCCTATAAACTTTGCACCCAGAGCAGCTGCCCCCTTCTCCTAGCTACCTCTCTGATCTTAGTAACATTTTTGCCTACATTAGAAAACCAGTGGCCTACCAAAATCACCATAATATAGAAAATGTATACGATCTTTGAAAATGTTATGGATTTTTGTATCTTTCAAATGAGTACTTAAACCTAGATCTTTCCTGAATTTTATTTTATCAAGTGGGAATATATTTATGATAATTAAATCACAATGACTTGGCTACAACTTTTAAAGATTAATTCCAATCTTTTAATTAAGTGGCTGAAGATTTGTCTTCTTTAAAGAATTTTGTTATTTCTGAAATAGTTGCTTTAATGCCATTATAATTGGTTTTAAGAAACATAATGTGAAGAATTATATTGTCAGCATTTTATAACAGCTGTATAGTATTATTTAATTGCAGGGCACTTTAAGAAGTTAACATAAAAATGTCTCCTGATATGATTAGTTTTTAGATTCACTATGACTGATCATAGAATCAATAACCTAAGATTAGATTGAGGATAACAGAAGTGACTGAACAGCTAGTTAAATATAAATTTTGAGAAAAAAATGAAAATGTAAATGAGGGAAATATATAAGCATAAAATATATGCAATATATCTATATATGTATATGTATCCTGATCTGTCTATTTACTATAACATATAATATAAAATGTATAAAATATAACGTGTAACATATAACATATAACATACAATATATTTTATATATATATATATATATATATATGTGTGTGTGTGTGTGTGTGTGTGTGTGTGTACATCTGTGCAACCTTTTACAAAGATTTGCCAGTCTATTTATATCTGACAAGGATTCTGTTGAAATCGTTTCAGTAATATACCAGGCATTAATTGATAAAAAAAAAACTGTAACACATATCTTGATCTAGCTAATACTGCTGAAATACATTTACTTCCATCTTCTCCTATTCACATGTTGAAAAACCTAAAATTTGGTAACCAGTTAAAGCATCCTCTGATACTGGATGGCCCTATTGGGCAGTGTGTGCCCACCATAAAGTCTATCAGCCTGGGTCAATAAGCTACTGGCCATCTGGTGTCCAGTTGCCTAGCTTGGGTTACCTGGGATAGCTCTGTTGAGCAAAAACTGGATGCAAAACCAATCTGTATAACATGAACTAAGGACTGCTACACTCAGTATAGGTTCACTGACAGGATGCATCTTGAAATCTGATGGCATGATGTTTAGGAGCAGGCTGGACATCCTTTGTATCTAGGAGACAAGATGGAACGGCAGTAAAGCAAAGCCACAGGGGTTGAGAACCAGACCCTACTACACAGAACGAGGACAGGCTAGAAATGGTCTGAGAATTATGGTGAGGGAGAGGCTTTAGAAGACAGCAGAGGATATCATCGGAATTAGTAACAGACTCATGGCAATCAGATTCCAGTGTAAGAATAGGGCATTATTAATAATCTTAGCCTATACCCCACAGCAGGGTTGTGATATTAAAGAAAAGTGGATTCAGACAGCAGTTGCAGGAGCTACAAGATAAGCAGGGCAACACAAATTGGTGCTGATAATGGATGGCTTGAATGCACATATCAAAAGGGACAGAATAGGATATGAGGACTGCCTGGGTCCACATGGGTGGGGCAACAGGAACAAAGAAGGACAGGCCATTCTAGACTTCTGTCTTGACAAATGGCTTGATAGTGACCACCACATGGTTTAGCAAGAGAGATAGTGACAAGACCACATACAAGAGTGGCCAACATGCAACTTAATTAGATATCCTCCTAGTAAGGAAAGGACACTGGGGTAAAACCAGTGATTGCAATGTCATCCCCAGTGAAACAGTCAGCCCATAGCATAAACTACTAGTTGTCACAAGCAGCTCAAGAGTGATCAAAGAAGGATCTAAGGTCAACAGAGAAAGTTGACTTGAGAAAAAGCACAAGAGTTTAAGAATTACTCAGGGCTGTGGCACCTCAGGAAGAAAAGGAACCAGATGGCGTTGAAGAAGAATGGCAGCACCTCAAAATAGCATGTGTGAGGACTACAGAACAGTTACGCTGCTGAGCCAAGTACAGAAATAAGATACATAAGGAAAGCTGGTGCTGGAATGCAGAAGTGCAGGAAGTAATCAAAACAAAGAAGGAATGCAGGAAAAAAACGTGGTCAATATAAAAGACAGAGCAGGCTAAATAGGAATACTGGTTGGAAAACAGGTTAAGAGAAAAGTTGTAATAGCAAAAAACAAGGCATCAGAGGCACTCTACCTGCTTCTGGAACTGACTCAATAGATGGCACAAACAAACTCTATCAGAAAGATAAAGAAGATAGTCAGACACCCTTCATAAGGGATGCCATCAACAACCTGCTCAACAGTCCAAGAAAATCAGAAGCATGTGGAAGGGGTACTCCCAGTAGATACTAAATGGAGAATAACTGCCCAGAAGCTATACG
Organism: Protopterus annectens; assembly: GCF_019279795.1. Classification (NCBI taxonomy): domain Eukaryota; kingdom Metazoa; phylum Chordata; order Ceratodontiformes; family Protopteridae; genus Protopterus; species Protopterus annectens. The sequence goes on from NC_056739.1 coordinate 1,298,842,860, forward strand.
GTCCCAGACACAGCCTATGATGAAAGAAAAAGAGGAACCCATGCTAGAATACGTAAGAGCAACACTAAGGAAAATGAAGTCAGGGAAAGAAGTAGGCTCAGATGAGACTGAGATGTTTGGCGAGATAGGAGAGAAATGTCTCCTCAGGGTACTCATAGCAGTACAGTGAGAAAGGCATATCTCAGATGACTGGAGAACAGGCATAGTAATGCCTGTGTACAAGAACAAAGGGGCATCCACAACTGTGGGCAGTACAAAGGTATCAAACTCCTATCAACCTCCATGATAGTTGTGAAGAGGGTGACTGATAAATGAATATGCAGTAGTAGAAACTAAGATGGGAGATAAGCAGTTTAGATTCAGATCAGGATGCAGCACAACTGACCTAATGTATGCAGTGAGACAGATAGTTCAGAAGAAACTAGAGATTAGAAGAGTCCAAATGGGTATTCCAAGATGAAGATAAGGCATATGACAAGGTCCCAAGAAAGATGATTTGGGCAGTCCTATGGTGGCTTGAAGTCCCAGAAACACTGATAGAATTAGTGCAAGCTATGTACAAGGATCCAATGACTAAAGAAAGAATAGTGTTCAGAGTCAGACAGAGGTTCCCATTGGTAGTGGGTGTACATCACATTTCAGTTCTGAGCCCACTGCTGTTCATATTGATAATGAACTATATTAGCAAGCAGGTCAGTGAGGACAGATCAACAAAGTTGCTGTATGCAAACAATGTATCATTATAAGCAGACTCTAAGCAAGAATGTCAGGAAAGTTAGGGAATGAAATGCAAAACTGAAAGCAAATGGGGTGAAACTGAGTACCAACAAGACATTTGTTATGACAGCAAATGGGGGGAATCAGAAGAAGCTGGGAAATGAGATAGAATGAAAATAGTGCAAGAAATTAATAGCTTCAAGTATCTGGGAGGGGTGATGGAGGAAAAGAGAAGCCTGAGTGAGGAGGTCAAAGCAAGAATCAGATAATCTGCAGCCAACTAGCACAGAATGCCAAGAGGAAGTGTATGACAGAAGAATGCCAAAGAAGCTGAAGAGTAAGGTGTACAAAACGGTGGTGAGACCAGTACTACTGTATGGTACAGAAACCTGGGCAGTAAAAGTAAAGCAGTCGAAGAAGCTAGTGATGGAAATTAAGTGCCTGAGATGTGTGGTACGATGCATACTATGGAATAGGCAAAGGAATGAGGATATCAGAGAAGAAGCCAAAGTAGCTCCAACTGCAGTGAAAGTCGAAGAGAACAGATTATGGTGGTTTGGTCACTTGTGCAGAAAAGCAGAAGTCAATCTGGTGAATAAGATTTGGGATAGACAGAAGACAATCAGAGATGTATGCACTGCATGTGGGAAGACCTGCAAAAGTCAAGCATGTTTATCAAACAAGGTAGGAGAGTAACATTGGATTGAGAGAGATGGCAACAGTAAACATGACACCTCGACTCCATGTAGAAAATGGGAAAATGGGGGTTGATGATGACTGTTATATTGTTGCAAACAATTTGCAAGCAAATATGAGAAACACAACAGTTGCCATTGGATTTGAAAAAGTCAGTTTACAGTCCAATACCAAAAAGGGCAATGCTAAGGAGTGCTTAAATTGTTAACCAAAAGATGCAGCAAGCTACTGTTTAGCAGTATTTATGCCGAGAACTTCCAGATATACAAGATGGTTTTAGAATAGGTAGCGGTACCACACATCAAGTTACTGATGTACTGGATAACAGAAAAAAAAGAAAAAACATTACTCTCAGATTTTTCACTTCTCTGAAGCCTTTAACTGCATTTTCACAGAATACTGTGGCAATTTCATATATAACTAGAGAATTAGGATTACCTTTGTAAATGATTTGTCCTACACAACATGTTAATCAAACATATGTAACATTCCCAGTCCTTGACATCACTGTCAGTAACATGATGTGCTTCTACAAAAGTGTTCCAAATGATCTTATATATACACTAAAGATTAGTTTTCTGAAATAATTAACTTTGGCTTGTTGCAGGGTAGGACATGTTTTTTTTTTTAAGTTAGATATCGGTGTAAAACATCAAAGCCAAAAAATAACGATGCATAAATCCTATTTTCTAAATATTCTTTTGCCTTGGCTGGAGACATTGGAATTTCTGAAGTCAAAGATCCTGTCATTCTAAATGCATAAAACTCGCAAGAGGAATACAATGATTTGTAAGATGGGCAAACAAGGCAACACCTATCCAAGGCATGGAAGAAACACATTTGAAAAAAAAAAGTCCCATATAAGACAGTGTGCTTCATTGTGACAATAAGGTAACAAAGCAAGCTGTCATTATGTGTGCAACGTACACATGCAATGATTCTTTTGGCAAAATCCCATGATGGCGAGGATTACACACATGCCGTAGAAGATGGTCAAATAAATAAAAGTACATAAAACATGACACAGTGCAGCACAATGCACAATCTTCTTCCTTAGGAATTAATAAATAGAGACATGTTACTCACCCTGAACAGCTAAAACTGTTAGAGACTGTCGTCTCCTCATATATAGCTGGCATTGTTCAAAGGTAGCTGATGATGCATTCTTCTCTTTCACACCTCAGACTCTGAAAACAGGAAAGCATAAATTATTTTATAAGCATGTAAAATGCAGCACTTTAATACAACTCGAAACTGAATCAAAACACATAGGCACTGATAATACCTGCAACTGTGGAAGTGTTTGCAATACACAACACTTCACAGAAATTGTAACATGCAGTGTAGAATTAATGTCAGAATGGCAACCTGTATATCAGTAATCACTAGCACAAAGAAGCATGCGAACACGCAAGGTGCCATATGCAAACATTATACTACACATTACACAATGCAGTATCAGGGGTTGCCAGGACTTTAGGGTATAACAACTTTCAAAAATTACTATCCATCCCATTCAAAGTACATGTTTCTATATATCTTTTTTGGTAACAGTAGACCATGTGTTCATTGTCAGGATTTGTAGAAGCAGTGTAACTTGTGATTCAGAGACATGTACATTCCCACAAGCACAATTTGCATGACAATGCATCATTTAACTAAAGCAATATTGCACTGATCAGCTGGGTGCTCTATGTGCCAATAATAGTCCTAGCAGGCTATACAGACATACATTTCTGTACAGACACAGACAGAGACATGCACAGACAGACACACACGTACACACATACACACAAACACACAGACGTACACATGCACTCAGATGCACACACCCACCCACCCACAAACACACATACACACACACACACACACACACACACACACACACACACACACACACACACACACACACACATGTAAGTACACACACAAGCATATCCTCCGGTCCCCATTTCTATTATTGTAAAGTTTCTCTCCAGCCAAGACAAGGACCTGGTACTGAAGGCTGCTTGGGCTAATTCTCTGATAAAGATAAATAACAGCACTATCAAGTTTGACAGTGACTATACTGCATCTGTTATGACCAAAAGGAAAGCATGTATTCCATTCATAAAAGACTTAAAGAAGCTAAACATTAAAAGCTCAACTAATTTTTCCAGCCAGAATTAGAATCTTTTTACCAGAAGGTCAGAAAACTTTTAATTCTCTAGAGGATGCGGTGCACTTTTCTCAGAAAAAGAAACTTTTTAATCAATCAGAAAACATGGATTGCACTCGTCTCAGCTTAAAGAGACAAGCAACAAGAAAAGGCTAGTCTTCGAACAAAAATAGTAAAAAAAAAAAAAAGAAAAATAATTCTCATTTTCTATTTTGCCTAAATAGCTTTCTCACAGATATTCAGTTTTGTCATTTATTACAGTTCATTTTCAAATGCAAGATACAAGCAAAAAAAATTATACTTTATCAAAATTCCTTTTCTGTAATATCTGAAACAGTGTATATATGTTATTATTACTATTACTTATATGTCCCAATTATTTTATTTTAATTCTCTCAAAGATTATTTTCAAACATACAGGATAGTCTGTATGTGGTGGAAGGGGTGTACTGACAGTATCTGAGATAGTGTATTATATATATGTATATATATATATATATATATATATATATATATATATATATATATATATATATATATATCTATATATCTATCTATATATATATATATATATATATATATATATATATATATATATATATATATATATATATACTTAAATCAACGAACTATCCAACCATAGGCCCATAGCAATTCTATCACCTCTCTCTAAGATCTTGGAAAAATGTGTACACAAACAAATCCTACAATACCTTACACAAGAGAACCTAATCACACCCACCCAACATGGGTTTTCACCCTGGGCAAAGTACCTCTACTGCTCTAATTTCCTTCATAAACACCATCTCACAAGCTAGAATAAACTAGTCTCCTGTCTCTTTCTCGACCTCTCAAAGGCATTCATCACTGTCTCCCACCCACTCCTCCTAGACTCCTAGACAAACTCTCTCAGTTAAACTTATCCACCACTACTATCTCTTTGTTCTTTAGTTACCTCAGCTACCGGTTCCAATCTGTCAAATGGAGCTCTGCTATCTCCACCGAACTCCCTATACAGATGGGACTACCCCAAGGGTCAATCCTAGAACCACTGTTGTTTTACATTTTTACTAATCATCTATCTACCTCTACCCCACACTCATCACTAGTGCAGTATGCAGATGACTCCACAGTCATCACTATTGCTGATACCCATGGCATCACCCCCTGGGCTGACCCAACTCTATAGCCCACCCAATATCTCACCTTTCTCCTACCTCAATAAAACGCTACCTTCCTCCCTATCACTCTTCACTTCTACACTACAAGCAATCTTTCCTAACTCACTGTCTCAAACCTACACTCTTAAACAAACCTTTTCGTGCTACCTCCTCTTCTCCCTTTCACAGACAGTTTAATCTGAACTCATGTTCAACTGTTCAACAGTTGAAAAACCTAAGCTTATAAACACTTACTCATTTACCTTTTGCTACACTGTAACCACTACACTTTGCCTTGTAAATTTTATCCCCAGGATTCAATATACTCCATGCAAGAATAGTGTTATTCCCGCACGGAGTGAATAGTGCCTGTTTCCACATAGCCCAAACAGCAGCGCACCTTACATATTCATGAAGGCACACTACTGATAAAGGGTAAGTGGACATGAACACTACTGAGTGCAGGGTGCGTGTTTTAGTAGTGTTCATACATCCAATATGCCGCTTACACTCTGAAAGTGCCGTACGGCACTTTCTAAGTGCTTTCAGTGTCCGCAGACACTGAAAGCAACTAATTAGATAGTAAGCAATGCAGGGTGTGTGTGACAGGTTCTGTCACACACCCCCTGCATTGCAAAGCACTGTACGGCACTTTCTAACTGCTGTCAGTATACGCGGACACTGAAAGCAGCTATTTTAATAGGAAGCGATGCAGGGGGTGTGTGACAGGCACTTTCTAACTGCTGTCAGTGTCTGTGGACACTGAAAGCAGCTATTTAAATCGAAAGCAATTCAAGGGTCGTGTGACAGGTACTGTCATACAATCCCTGCAATGTGAAAGTGCCATATGGCACCTTTAACATGTTTCAACCTCTTAGAGCAAAATACTGGCCAAAGCCTAAAATGATGGGGGGACAAATAGGGACAGATCATAAATATTGCCCTTACAAACTTAGAAAGTTGATAGAGGAACAGGGTTTTTATTAACATAACAATATGTATGGAAGGAGTAGAAGTCTGAAACCCCAATTGTATGTCATTATGTAGTTACTTCAATCCTGATATGTCACATACAGACTTAGACAGTTGACAGAATGACAGGCAGTGCATTACCAAATATGACTTACAAGTAGTAATGATACGTGTAATTAAAGTGCTTTTATAATTTTTTTCTGTTCTAAGTTAAGTTTAAGCATAGCTGAGTGGGTTTGCACGTTATGTCCCTCTGCTCAGCATTGCTTAAACATCTCATAGGAGCTAAATACAAATGTATGGCTAAACTCCTTAAAAAGAGATAGTGTAGTGGTTAGAGTCCTGGCATTGAATGCAGGAGTTCATGGTTCATGTACCAAGACAGGCACATCATTTTTACACAGGAAAGCATTGTCAAAATTAATTTGTTTTATGTTAAATTATGTAATAATTGATATTTGTTACCCAGGGTAGTATAGCTGGTTCACAACGGAAGTGTGAGTGCATATAACATGTGAAACCACCCATGTATACACAAGTGTCCCATACAGTATAGTCACACCCCAAGGTAATGTAATGAAAGCACATAGGGGATTGTCATGTAAAATAAACCATATACACTTAATAATATGTCAGTAATGATGAATTAATCTACAATTCTATTTTTTAAATGAAAACTGAGCAATGCTAAGCAGTACTCAGCTAAGCTTAGACCAGTTTAAGCATTGCTTAGATGTAAATTCTAAGGAAACGTCAGCTCAGTTAAGCAGATTTGCACACTGTTAAGCAATCCTCAGCAATTACCCCTTTAAGCACTGTTCAACTTAGCGAATTTGCGCACTGCTTAGCTGACCTTAGCATTTTGAAAACGGTCCAATGACAACAAAGGGTGGGGATTTGGCCATATTTAAACCACACAGGTGGGAATACAGCCATAACCTGTTGTAGTTTGATCTCTGCAGGAACCATGTCTGGCGTTGGAGAGGGAGCACTCTTTAGGGTGCATCGTTGAGGCATTCATGAGTCCAGGGTCATGGCTGAGAATCTTGTAGAAAACCATGATGACAGACTGCTGCAGGGCCAGTACCAGGGCTCTCAGTACAAAGCTGAGGCCTGGGACCATCTGGCACACAACCTCACCAGTGTCACTGGAATCCCCCAAACTGGTGAGCAGGTATGGCATCACTATGCCAACCTAAAGCAGAGGAAGGGGGAGCTCTTGGCTCACTGGATTCAAGATGCATGGGCAAGGAATGCTCCAGCAGTTTGTAAGTATCTCATCCATAGCTATACCAAATCCTAGGCTGAGTATGTGATAGACAGGTATGCATAATGTTTATGTTCTCCCCCTACAGCTGCAGTGGAGAGGGCTAGCAATGCTGAGATCTACCTTGCAGTATATAGTGAAATAAATAAGAAGGAGTAAATTATTTACTGCCAGTAGGTGTAGTGTGTTCTGTGTCTAATGATTAAATAAAAGTTTGCCAGACTAATAGTGATCTACAGAATATGCAGTAGTAAAGCACTGTGTTTTATAAGTACAATAAAGACCTACACCACCAACTGTTTTGTTTACTCTGGTATGTTGTTGTAGAAATTGAATGTGTACAGGTTCTACACAGAAATATGGCTTTGACAGAATGAATTAACTGAGGTTGTTCTGAAAACCAGCTATTACGCAAAACAGTAGATTGTGGAGTGTGAAACAACATATAAATGACATATTACATATGTTATGCACTAAGATTCAAACCCTGAATAGTAATTTTCAATGTATTATAGTGTGTCCCCTGCTGCACTGCCTTGTGTTAACCTTTGCTTTCCAGATTGTATCATTTCAAATTATTAATACACAGTACACTAACAATTTGTCGTGCAGGAATCTCAGGATTACAAGGTCAGACTGTTTAACCCACAGAGTATTATGCAGTAAACAGTCAAAGCAGAGACAGCAGTTCTCCAGTAGCTCAGTGTGATGAGAAATAGCCTTGTTGTTTATTTTAGCACACTCAGACACGGTCAAATCCAAGGAGTGGTACTGAGATGTGTGCATATATACATACAAGAAATCCTGAATATTTGTAGAAACAGTCAGATAGTGGTAACAGATATTTTCTCCACAGGTCATACAGGTAAAGAAATATTTGTAGTAGCGGTATGAAGGGTATACCAATACACCATGTACAACTGCCCCATTGTCCAACCCCATGCCTGCAAATGACAGCAGGTTAGGTACATACACCATGCATGCTTCCCAATATATGTGTCTCAAGTGTCACGCTGTCACAGCTAGTGGTCACTGCTGCCAATCACCTTGGACATAGGAATCTAGGGGAAGTATGCCAGTAGTAGACTCACACAACATCACTGCAAGGTACCCCTTCTTTGTCAAGTATGTAACCCTGATATGTACAACTCCCTCCAGTAATGTAGCCATAGTTCTCCCAGTCCTCCCCATACTATTACAGGAAGACAGTCTAACAGTTATGTATGTACTACAGAAGTTATGGGCCATAGGTAGATGTTAAGTGAGGGGAAGACATGTAGAGCATTGCGCAGTACTGTTGTGAAGAACAGAAGCCTATACAGTTGTTAATAGACTGTTTTCTCTCCCCCATCCCTCATCTGCATCAATAATTATTATTCATATACTATGGCTATGTTGTTCTCAAAACCTATTGTTGGGAAGTGTTCTATTATTGTTCATATATTTAATTGGTAGCATATTAACATACCTTGTTCAAATACCATTATTGATGGCCTGTTGCTGTCAATGCAACTTGCATGCTGTTTAAATGCTTACTGTTGTTCCTTTTATGCATGTGTTCTGCTTGCAATGCAACTGTTTGAAATATGTTGGTTTGAGTTATTTGGAACACCCACTCATGCTGTTATAACTAATTTTGAAATGTTTTGTTCATGACTAACCAATATATCTTGGAAAACCAGAACACCATAGCACATTTGGGAAGGCTGATCCTGGCAGATCCCCCTGTCCTACCTCATTTGGCCATGGCATCGGGCACCAGCACATCTGGGACCCAACCTGGAACATCCTCCTCTGCTGGTCCTGCACCATCTTCAGGTGGAACCACCTCAGGGGATGGGGCCCATCCCCCCTGGGGTGCGGGCATGGAGAGGAGTCAGTCACCTGCAACATGTTCCGAGGTATGATGCCCAGCATCATCTGCTCCAAGTTGGATGGATGACTGCACCAGATGGGAGGCCACCTGGCACACCTGAAGGGGCAGGCTGCTCCTGTTGTCCAGCTCCCAGCACAGCCACCTTCGGGGACGTGAAGGTGCAGTAGTGACTGCCCATGGATTGGGACCTCAGTCCTACTGTATCCATTTGGGGGATCATGGGCCTCTGATTCCCAACCAACCTCCCTGTCCAAAGTGCTTACCCCCTCATGTGTCATATACAACCCCTGTCTGCTGTCTTCTGTGTCTTGTCTGTCTGCAAATGCAACCTATCCTACCCAACCTACCTCCACAAACATACCTACAGCCCTTCCCCAACATCCTACTCTCACTTAAAAAAAATCATTATCTCATACATAGTGCTACATTTTGCCACCATGTCCACTGATGTAAATCAATAAAACTCAAATTACTGCACAAATGTATATTGCCAATACCCCTCTTTGGGTGTGAGGCTGTAAATTCTAAATTTTCCACATCAGTCACAGCTGTTGCTGCAGTAGAAATGTAGAGCTATGGTCCTTCTCTACACCCATCCTGCACATCCCTAGCTGCTTTTCCTAATGTTTTACCCCCTGCTTGCCCCCATTTCACCACTTTCCTATCACCCTTTTTTTCTTTTCTTTATTTAAAATTAGCATGAGTGGAAGTGGGAATAAGCGCTGCTAAGTGAAGCTAAGAGGACTTAACCATCTGTTAGCATCACTTAGCTTCACACAAAACCATGCAAACCTGCTTACAACTGCTTAAAAGTGCTTAAATCTGTCTGCCTTCAACAGCCCTTGTTCTGCCCAGCAGTGCATATATACACAACCTCTTACTGCAAGAAATCTGGAAAAAGCCTGGCAAAGTGGGGGGATACAGGTCAAACAACAATGACATATTTGAAATATGGCTGTTATAAGCGTGGAAGTTTGTTAGAGTATCATGGTTTGTTTTAACATATATATCCTGATAAATTTCAGGTCTGAATCACAAATAATTGTCATCATTTACTGATGTCAATGCCCACATGCCCAGTGCTGAATCCTACACTAAGGCACTGTATGAGTACATCCACTCATGCATGAATCGTGCCATCCCAAATAGAACCAAAATGCTCTCATCCAAAAAAAGGAAGCCAATCTGGTGGTCCCCTGCCATAAACAAACTTTACAACAAAAGGAAGAAACTTTTGCAGAAAAGAGGAAAATCCCAGGATGCAAAAAACTCCCTTACTAGCCTCAATAAGAAACTGAGATGCCTCATAAAATCCTCCAAAGCTAGTTACGAAAATAAAATTTCCAAAGATTCCAAAGACAACCACAAAGCATTCTATAACTATGTCAAGAATCTAAATGGCAATGCTCAGATCTGCTCTGAGCTAAAACAGAATGGCATTAAATATACTGATCTGAAGGATATTGCCAATATCCTGGCAGATCGATTCAGTGCCAATTTCACCCCCTCTCACCCCCTAAATGGCCCATCTCAATACCGGAAGATTGCCAAATTCCAGTAATAACGGCCACACAGGTACAAAACGCACTCTCTAAAGCCAAGAATACAGCATCCATGGGACCAGATGACATCCCGGGCTGTGTACTACATGAACTACAATATGAACTGGCACCTCACCTAAGTGTCATGTTTAATCATAGCCTCACCTCAGGTTTCGTGCCCACTGAGTGGCAGAGCTACAGTTATCCCAATCCACAAGGGGGATCCACCTTGGATCCCGGAAACTACCGTCCTATCAGTCTGACAAGCCTTATCTGCAAGGCCATGGAGCGTATTATCATGGAACTTATAAACAAAGACATTGGTAACCTTCAAACACTGGACCCCACCCAGTTTGGGTTTGTGAAGGGCCGATCTTGTCTCCTGAACCTGACTTCTTTGAATCAGTCTCCAGAGCCATGGACAAGGGTAAGGTGGTCCACACAGCCTATCTAGACCTTGCCAAGGCCTTTGACACCATCCCCCACTCTGGAATCATAGATAAACTTACTAAGTTGGGCATTAATCCCTATGTCACCCAATGGGTTGCTAAATGGCTTACTGATAGAACCCACACTGTAAAAGTAGCCGACTCCAAATCCAGCTCCAGACAAGTGACAAGTGGAGTACCTCAGGGTTCAGTCCTGGGGCGCTCTTGTTTGGCATCTACTTCTCTGAAGTACAGGTCAACACTAAGGGACTCTGGCTAACAAAGTTTGCAGATGACTGCAAACTGGGAGCCATTATTGAATCCCCAAATGATGTGGATACTCTACAAAAGGGCCTTACAGAAACAGATGCTTGGTGCCAGAGCCATGGGCTCAAGCTCAATGCCAAGAAATGTATTGTTATCCCCTTTGGGAAAAAACATGTATCCATGAATTACCATATAGGTGGCAGTACACTAAACACAGAAAGTGTGATAAGAGACTTAGGGACACAGGTGGACAGTGGTCTCACCTTCGATAACCACATCACCACAACAGTCAGGAAATCCTTCTATGTGGCACACCTCATCACGAAGGGCTTTTTGTCCAGAAAAAAGGAGGTCAGTGTCCCACTGTACTCATCCCTCATTAGACCCATTATAGAATACAATGCCCCATTTGGTATGTACCTCTCAAGATATCTGCAACAACTGGAAAGGCCTCAGAAATACCTCACTAAAAGAATCACAGGCCTAAAGCAGATGCCCTACGCTGACCGACTTAAAAAACTCCAGCTATACTCTGTCGCATATCGTCTACTCAGAGGCGATCTCTGCTTAACATACAAGGCCATGTCAAACCCAGAGCTGTTGGACATGCTACACTTAAAGAAATCCCAATCCCTCAGAGCTACACGCTCCAGGGATCTAAACCTTGTCATCACAATAAGCAAAACATGCTGGAGGGATAGGTTCCTGACCCAGAGACTCCCCAGACTCTGGAATAGATTGACCATACATGTCAAGCAGAGTGCCTCTTTGGACCTCTTCAAGAGGAACCTTGACGATTGGATGGGAGAAAGGAAATTCACCCCAGGGATCACGTCAGTCGCCCTGCTAGACAGGGGTCCAGGAAAGTAAATAATGTGGGAAGAAATATCCAGGGAATTGTTATGGCTAGGCTTGTATAGGCCCTAGGGCTGATAGCCTAGTACCAACCTATGAACCTATGAACCTATGAACATCATCCCAGTGATTTGTCAGAAACCCACAATTGTTATGGGGAACATACCAAAAATATGAGCCTTGCATCTGGACAGTGTATAGAAATCTGGACAGTGGAGAGGTATGACTGCAGTCATGCAACAGAAGGGAAAAACACTGAGAGATACCAACCATTTCACCCAGCACCTTCTGAACTACAATCAGACCAACACAACACTACCCCAAATCAGCTCTGGGGAATTACTCATGCATTTGCAAATATATCATGCACTACAAGGATGTAACTGTAGGGTAAAGCAGACATCGGTGGGACATTTGCCACCCACAACCATTTGCAGCACAGTCACAGCAACATACCAGTACCCCAACTGAACGACTGTTTGAACAAACATATCCTGATTGCCAGTCACACACTACACTGAGATATACTGACAGGGAATCCTGAGGTGTAGCACGACATTTCTCAGTCTGCTCCTTCAAACATATACACCTGACAGACCACCAGCAACTGCAGCACCATGCATAGTCAGATAGAACAGGATCTATGACACTCACATCTGCCACTCTCTCTACTTAGCCCAACAAACATTTATACACTACACTGCTACACAGTCTTGGCAGTCTGTTAACAACTGCCAGACATACATAACTCTCATATGTACAGATTTTCCCAGACTGTCCAGGGTGTGGGACCATATTTATAGCCACTGCCTCATACCACTTCTGGGAGTCTGCTAAGTCACTGGGATGATATCAGAAGTGAAGCCACTAAATAATGATATACCATACCTCTGAACTTCTTAATGCAAGACATCTGGACAAAGCCTGACATACTTGGGGGACAAGGAGTTGAAAAGAGGGACATATCTCACATAATGGTGTTACAAACTGAAACAGTTGCTGGTGCTATAGGATGTGTTGTAACATAACATCTCTGAAGCATATGATGTCTGAAACACAAATGGATGTCAACATTTACTGACTTCAATCCTCACATTATCCTACTGATTTCTCAAAAACAGAAATTGTCTGAGGAACAGACCAAACATAAGAGGCAAACCTCTGGGCATTCTGTGGACATCTGGACATTTGAGAGGTATGTCATAGATATATCACTGTCAGACGTCAAGTCACGCAGAAAATGCATGTCCAGACAAACCCTGTTAATCTAGCAATCTGCTATGTGTATAACAGCAATACTTACTTACAATCTGCTCCTAATTCTGGAACTTTGTCCCACATTTTGTTGGGCTGTCTCCACATTTCTTGTTCTAAGATGTAGTTCCACCTACCTTCTGTAAAGCTGTAGCCCCCACACCTCCATAATGTCCTCCTCACAGGCAAGGAAAAGGGGCAAGGCCCACATGAAGGACTTAATTATAGCACTGTGTTGCTATGGCATTGGCTAATGGAAAGACAACACAGCTGCTCTGGATGCAAGTAGCAAGTGGGAGACACGAGTTGGTGAACAGGCCATAACCTGCTCATGAGCATTACCTCCAAAAGGCAAGCCTATGCAAAACAGGTCTGTACCTGTTTACACAAAGACAGACTGTGACTACACAAACCTAAACATCTGCAGTATTCTGAGGAAACTCTTCAGCACTATAACAGGTATGTCAATCAATTAATCATGTCATGGAATGCAGAAGGGGGTGCAATAATGTGAAATAGGATGTTAAACAATGGGTCTCAACAAGACTTGCTGGACTCACATATTGCTGTCCAGCACCTATGGCCATTCCTGCTGGCCCTGTCTGCAGTGACACAGATCACAGCTCTGGCCCCTGAGTCACCCAGCAAAGGTCATCCTCATATATGACTACTACTGGAGTGTCTGTTGTCCAGTACTGACTGTGATACTGCTAGGCCAGCTACATGGGATGTTGTAAATATTCATATGTCACCTGTGAATGCTACTATGATACATATGCTGGTCTTACAAATGTAAGGGACCTATATAAGGCATGTGCATAGTAAACAACTGGCACAGAAGTGTGTGTTGAACTGTATGTTATATACTGAGCTCATACCTTTCAACTGTCCAGAGTTTTGCAGACTGACCACAGGTTTGTCTCATATTAGTAGTCAATTCCTCGTACAGTTGTGTATTGTCTAGCAAAGCACTGGTAACCCCAGTAAAGACTGAAGTCATAACATAATAGCTTACATTTGAATATCAGATGACATATCCTGTGTAGTATTCCTGTAAATGCAAAACTGTCTTTGCTAGCAACTAAGTTTCTTACAGCTAGATTTATAAAGTGTCACTATTTTCCGGCCTTTGCCCATCATTGATGAGTACCTTTGTCCAGATGTCTTGCTGTGACAGGAGCTAGGAGTCTTAGCATGAACTAATATCATAGGTTCATAGGTTCATACTAGGCTATCTGCCCTGGGGCATTTATAAGCCTAGCCCGATTGTGTTTGGCTTAGGCCACCCCTTGATTTGAGTATACTGTACCCTTTTTAAAGTTTAGTTTACTGTGCCTCTGTCTAATAGTGACACGGAAGTAATCCCCGGGACAAACCTACGATTCCCCATCCACTCATCAAGATTCTTCTTGAAGAGAGTCAGTGAGCTGCTCTGCCTAACATGAATTGGAATTCTATTCCAGAGCGAAGGGAGCCTCTGGGTTATGAATCTGTTCCTCCAGCATGTTCTATTTATTTCTGTGCTGAGGTTCAAGTCCCTCGAGCGCGTGGCTCTAAGGGATTTAGATTTACTGAGGTGGAGCATGTCCATTAATTCTGGGTTGGACATAGCTTTATATGTCAGGCAGAGATCACCTCAAGTAGGCGGTATGCAACTGAGTAGAGCTGGAGTTTTTTAACCGAGCAGCATATGGCATCTGTTTGAGTCCCTTGATCCTCCTGGTGAGGTACTTTTGGGGTCTTTCTAATTGCTGCAGGTGTCAGGTAAGGTACATCCCAAAGGGGGCATTGTATTCTATGATGGGCCTGATGAGGGATGAATAAAGGAGCACGATTACCTCTCTTGATCTAGATGTGAATCCTTTCATGATGAGGTGGGCTATGTAGAAGGTCTTTCTAACCACTTTGGCAATGTGGTTGTCAAAGGAGAGATTGCTATCAACTTGGGTCCCCAGATCCCTAATTACTTTCTCTGTACTTAATGGGTTACCACCTAGGTGGTAATTTGTGGGCACATTGTTTTTGCCAAAGGGTATGACTATACACTTTTTGGCATTTAGCTTTAGACCATGGCTCTGGCACCAGTTATCCATCTCTGCGAGACCTTTTTGAAGGATGTTTATGTCAGCTGGAGAGTCGTTTATGGTGCCCAGTTTGCAGTCATCTGCGAACTTGGTGAGCCATAGTCCTCCCACGTTGGCCTGTACCTCAGAAAAGTAAATACCAAACAAGAGAGGTCCCAGGACAGAACCTTGTGGGACACCACTTGTGACCAGTTTCGAGTCTGACATGGCCCCAGCAACTCTGACTCTGTGGGTTCTGTCTTTGAGCCAGTTTGCGACCCATCTTTTGACATAGGGGTTTATATTTAGGCTGGATAGCTTATCTATGATGCCTGAGTGGGGTATTGTGTCAAATGCCTTTGCGAGGTCGAGATAGGCTGTGTGGACTACCTTCCCTTCATCTATGGCCATGGTGACTGTTTCGAAGAAGTCAACCAGGTTCAAAAGGCAGGATCTGCCCTTGACGAAGCCAAATTGGGTGGGATCTAGTGTCTATAGGTCCCCAATGTCTTTGTTTATGAGTTCCATGATGATCCTCTCCATAGCCTTGCAGACTAGGCTAGTCAGGCTTATGGGGCGATAGTTTCCAGGGTCCGCAGAGGTGCCACCTTTGTGGAGTGGGATCACTGTTGCTGTACGCCATTCTTTGGGTACATATCCTGTAGTGAGGCTGAGATTGTACAGCAGTTTTACTTGAGGCATTAGTTCTTCTTGGAGTTCATGTAGGACACAACCTGGGATGCCATCTGGTCCCATGGAAGCAGTGTTTTTTGCTTTGGAGAGGGCGGCCTTCACCTGAGCATCAGAGATATTTGGGAGGCTGCACTCTGCCAGGATAGATACTTGCTCTTTTGGGGGGGAGGGGGGGAGTTTGCACTGAACCTGTCTGCCAGGATATTGGCGATGTCTGAGGGTTCAGTGTATTTTTTGTCATTTAGAATCAACTCAGAACAAGTCTGGGAGTTGCATCCCAGGTTCCTAACATAACTGAAAAAAGCCTTATGATTGTCTTTAGTGTCCTGTGCAATTTTTCTGTCGAAGCTGACCTTGGAGGATTTTATGAGGGAATCATAATTTTTTGCTAGTACTAATCAGAGATGCCTTCCCTTTTAGGGATTTTGCTCTATCATGTAGTAGCTTCCTCCTTCTGTTGTACAGTTTATTTATGGCTGGTGTCCACCAGACTGGACGCCTGCCTTTGGATGATTGGGTCTTGATTTTGTTTGGGATAGCATGATCCATGCATTCCTGGTGATGTCTGTAGAATGCATTTATATAGGATTCTGCAGTTTGGGCTGTAGTTTCCACTGGCTCTGGGGCCTTGAAGGATTCCACTTCGGTTTTGAGAAGTGTGAAGTTCACTTTTGAGAAGTTTTTCACTGTGGTTTTCTGGGCTGGGGGTGGGGTTGGGATGTGGATATCCAGTGAAATTAATTTATGGTCTGATCTTACCAATGAGGGATATACTTCTGGTATGGAGCATAGAGTCCCCATGTTGGTAATGATCAGGTCTAGTATGTTTTCCCCTCTTGTGGGAGTGGTAACTAGTTGTTCCATAGCATTTGAGTTTATAAATTCCAGGAACCTTTGGGCTAAGGTGCTGGGGCTTGAGTAATGCTCCCAGTCTATGTTTGGGTAGTTGAAGTCACCCAATATAATGGTGTTCGGAGATATCTTCATGTTCTCCAATGTTTTCAGGAAAGCCGAGTGGGATTCCTGACTTTGAGAGGATGGTCTGTAGGATGCTATAAACTGAAAAGCGGTCTTGCCCACTGTCAGTTGCACATGGATGGTCTCTGATACTTCGTGCAATGCCACTAACCTGGAGGTGTGGATATCCTTGATAAATATGGAAACTCCCCCTCCTTTTGTGGTTCGGTCCGGGTTTTGGGGCCGATAAGCATGATATGAGGTATAACCTGGTAGTGCTGGGGTGCTCTCTGTAGCCTTGAACCAGGTTTCTGTCACTGCACAGATATCAATGTTCTCCATACTGAGGAGAGCTTCGAGTGCATGCATCTTGAGGTTAAGACTTCTGGCATTTAGCAGCATTACCCTTAGTTTCTTGTTCCTTGTGCTGTCTATGGAGGTGGGTTTGACTTTTGAGCCTTGCCTAAAAAAGGCACTATGGGGGTGGCAAGAGCCTTTGCCAATATCTGAAAGCCCAGGGGTGACAGGTGCAAGCCGTCCCTAGCGGAACAACGTGGCTTGTCGAGCATGTCATCCCAGGCTGACAGACACTGGATCCCCTTTGAATGACACCAAAATTTTAGCCAATTGTTAAAATCGATCATTTTGTCTTTATACTGTGGCACCATTCTAGGTGAGGGTAAGATGCTGCTCAAGGTCAGGGTCATACCAGCCTGTGCTACATGATCAGAGAGCTCCTCTATGTCTCTTTTCATGTAGTCGAGGGAGGTACGTCTCAGGTCATTCACGCCAGCATGTACAATGACTGAGTCATATTTGTATTTGCTTTGGAGTGACCTGAGTGCTTGCATTATGTGGCTGATCCCAGCGCCCAACAGGCAGCTCACTGTGACCTTCTCTTTATTCAGCCTGGTGAGCGGGATGCCAGTTTGTCTGACAATAGAGTCAACTATTACAAGAGTATCAGGTGTGTTATTCAGCTTTAAGGGCTGTGACTGCTTGGCACACTGACTTTGTGTGCTATGTGTTGTATGTGTTTTGTTTTGGGGTAGTGTTTGCTTGGATGTCTGCTTTGGAGGTCTCTGTTGCTTAGGTAGATTTATATTTAGAGCCTCCAAGTATGTTTTTGTGTTTTTATGTGTTTGGTTCGCTGTTGTGGTGGAACTATGTGATACTGGAATTGTGTTGTGTGAGGTTACCTTCTCCTCCTGACTGGTTACACCAGTTTTGAGATGAGAGAGCTCAGCCTCCAGTTTGGCAATGTGGTTGCATCTCTCACATATATTCAAACCTGTTTGGAGGAGGAGAGGGTTGTCCGTGTACATGAGACAGTTGTAACATTGCCTCAAAATTCCCAGATTTACCAACTGGACTGGAGAGGAAACCATTGACTGACCTTTGGACATGCTAGAGTAATATAGGGAACTGAATTAAAATGGACCAATAGGGGACAAGGTAATCGTAGAGAGTATAAGAGTAAGTAGTGCTTATGGTTTATTAGTGCTAACTTGTAAAATTACTTATTTGGACCAGTGAGTGGGCTTAGAATGAGAATATGGTGTTTACTTTGAGAGACAGAGCAGTTCTAAGGGAAAAAGTGAAGAGCAGACTTCGTGGAGCCAGGAATAGTTTAAACCCAATTAGGCGGAGCTGCCCGATGTTGCGCTATCTTAAAAGCAGCATAAAACCGCGCAAAAGAGGGTTTTAAGAGAGGGAGATCAAGGAGTTAGGAATTGACCCAAAATGGCCAATAAAACTACAGTTTCAAGACAGTAACCACTCCCACAGGGGCAGGCAGGCTGCTCAATGTTTATCACTGCCACTGATGAGCACAGAGACTTCCCTTTAGCCCAAGCAAACAATGGCCTCCAAGAAACTTACAAACAGTACAGAATGGCAAATCTGTAACTGAACTTTTTTAAATCTCAGAAAAGTGGGAAAAAAGCAAGATTTTTTTTTTTGTTTTTTTTTTAAGGAAAGCAGAGGTTCACATGTATCAGCAAGTTAGAACAGTGCAGTAAATGACCCCACACTTGAGTGCTAGGCCAGAGACAGATAAAATGCAAGTTTTAAGAAAAAAAACGATTTTAAAAATAAGTGCAGGCAGGAAATTCAGTAATCAGCTCTAGGTTGCGTTCTAAATACAGTTACTAACACAGAAATCAAGTTTAACAAGCCAGAAAATGCACAAAAGTAGGCGGCAATGCAGAAAAACTTAACAAATAATCTGAAGCAAAAAACTTAAAATCTCAAAAGTGGCTCCTTTCTTCTCTCAGCATTTTCTCCTCTTGGTGGGTGCTTCACCAACAGCCAACAAGTCTGAAAAGATGCCAAAATCATGAGACAATCGGGTTTTAAGAGAGGGAGATCAAGGAGTTAGGAAATGACCCAAAATGGCCAATAAAACTACAGTTTCAAGGCAGTAACTTCTCCCACAGGGGCAGGCAGGCTGCTCAATGTTTATCACTGCCACTGATGAACACAGAGACTTCCCTTTAGCCCAAGCAAACAATGGCCTCCAAGAAACTTACAAACAGTTCAGAACAGCAAATCTGTAACTGAACTTTTTTAAATCTCAGAAAAGTGGGAAAAAAGCAAGATTTTTTTGTTTTTTTGTTTTTATTTTAGGGAAAGCAGAGGTTCACAGGTATCAACAAGTTAGAACAGTGCAGTAAATGACCCCACACTTGAGTGCTAGGCCAGAGACAGATAAAATGCAAGTTTTAAGAAAAAAAACGATTTTAAAAATAAGTGCAGGCAGGAAATTCAGTAATCAGTTCTAGGTTGTGTTCTAAATACAGTTACCAACACAGAAATCAAGTTTAACAAGCCAGAAAATGCTCAAACGTAGGCGGCAATGCAGAAAAACTTAAATAATCTGAAGCAAAATACTTAAAATCTCAAAAGTGGCTCCTTTCTTCTCTCAGCGTTTTCTCCTCTTGGTGTGTGCTTCACCAACAGCCAACAAGTCTGAAAAGTGTACCTTGTCCTGGAGGATGCTGAAATTTGTGCAGTCACTGACACCTGGTTTGCAGCTGTGGCAAGGTTACTCATCCTACCATACTGTTAGACCCCACATGGAAGGCTGCAAATCCAAAGGAGGTGGAGTTTTAAAGAGTATCATACATATACACACCTCCAGGCTGGCCAAACAGTATGACGCACAGGAGACATTCCAAGTGCAGTTAACTGTTGACAAAACACCTACTCAAATCATAGCTAGCAACAGACCTCCAACCATGACTTTGGACACAAACTACACCTATTTGGACTCACTTGAATCAGTGAGGATTCATCTGTTTACCCTGCTCCTGAGTGACGTCAACTACCCAAACATGGTGTGCATGACCTATTCTACCTGAACATGAATGTGCAGAGATTCCTCTGGTTTTTCAATGCCAATGCATTGGATCAGCTGGTCAACACTCCTACAACAGGTGGAAATATCCTGTGCCTGGTCCTAGCCAACATAAGTAGCCTCTGTAGCACTTCTACAGTGTCATCCTCCTTGGTTAGATCTGACCACATAGCCATCACTGTTGAGGTCACCATTTCCCCTGCCCCCCCTTGTCAGGGTCAAACAAAAAACACTTTCTAACACTGACTATAAATCTCCTCAGAACAGGTATTAGTAGCTTTACAGCCACTGTCCCATCAGTTGGAACTAGCAGTAGTGTCCAAGCCTACACCACAATACTATGTGGGCACCAACATAGCTGTATGGACTCAGCAATACCAGACAGGACAAAATCATCTCCATCAAGGTACAGTAAACCTCTATGGTGGACAGCAGCAATACACTAATTCCATGATAGGTGGAAATAATTGCTGGACAGGGCAAAGAAAGAGCAGGTGCCAAACTGGAAGCAAAGTCACCTTTGTCTGAACAAGCAAATAAGGTTACAGGTGAATTACCCTAAGGCTAACTTTGAGTGCAAATTGTACACATCCACCAAGGCCAATCACTAGCCCTTCCCCACATA
The DNA here is from genome assembly GCF_019279795.1 of Protopterus annectens. Taxonomy (NCBI): domain Eukaryota; kingdom Metazoa; phylum Chordata; order Ceratodontiformes; family Protopteridae; genus Protopterus; species Protopterus annectens. Next base: position 1,298,863,747 of record NC_056739.1, read on the forward strand.
TGTCTGCAATCCCAGAGGCAACACCCAAATCTGCTCCGTAGTGGTGGTCAATAACACCACATACACATACAGCATAGATATAGCCAACCTGCTGCACACAGGTTGTGTACACATCACCCCCCCGTCCCCCCATTGGTATACATGGACATGCACAGCACCTGTCCCCCTCCCCTCATCATTAGGAAGCAGGTCTGTAATGCCCTCCCGAAAGCAGCAAACTGAAGTCACCATAGGCCTGATACCATCCTTGACTGCATCCTACATGAACTCAGGCATGAGCTCTCAGCTCCATTACACACTGTAGTCAAACAAAGCCTGAGTGCTAGTGTCATCCCATCTGCACATGTCATCCTTATACACAAAGGTGGAGCAATTCACTGACCCAGCCAATCATATGCACATCAGCCTAACTAGCCTGATCTGCAAGGGCATGGAAGGCAATATCAAGGACCTTATAAACAGGGACATTGGCAAACTTAAAATGCTTGAGCCCACACAGTGTGGTATTGTCAAAGGGAGATCAGGCCTGTTAAACCTGGTCGACTTCTTTGAAGCAGTCAAGAAAAACAAAGATGAGGGGAAGATGGTGCACACTGCCTACCTTCACCTAGCCCAAAACTCTCACAATAATTCCCAAGTGGCCATGATACATAAGCCTACACAACTAGGCATCAACCTGTATGTTACTAGATGGGTAGCTAACTGGCTCAATGATAGTTAGTAGAAGCCACCTCTAGTAGTAGACTTTTACAGAGTGGTTTACCCCAAGGTTCGGTCGGCAGGCCTCTACTGTTTGACATATACATTTCTTAGGTACAAGACAAAACCAGTGGTCTGTGGCTGACCAGGTTTATAGATGATTGCAAGCTGGCCATTGTCTTACATTGTGATGTGAGCATCCTCCAAGAGTCCCTTACCCTAATTAATGACTGGTGCTAAAAGCATTGCCTCAGACTGAATGCCAGGAGATGCATCATTTTCCCTGTTGTGGTAGATGTCATCCACACTAATTATGACAGTAATAACAATGTACTGAGCATGCAATCAGGTGTGAGGTGACTTGTGCACCAAGACTGGTAGCAACCTGACAGTTTCCCACCATGGGAACACCATTGTATGGAAGGCTGTCTACATGGCCCACCTCACAAATATGGGTATGTCATCCAGGAACCAGGATGCCTCAACATCCCTGTACTCCACTCTTAGCAGGTGCATGACTGAGTACAATGGGTCCTTTGGCATGTACCTTGCAAGCAAATACAGCAGTTGCAGAGACCACAGAGGTTCCTGACCAGGCAAATCCCGGTTCTGCAACACCTATCCTATACAGATAGGCTGAAAGCCCTGTCCCTGTACTCAGTTTCATACAAACTGATCATAGGTGACCTGTGTCTGGCATACAAGGCTATTTCCAAACCAGCCTTGATGGCATTTCTGCATATACATGAGACAAACCCCACTCATGCAACCCATACTTGTTGGCAGGATAGCGTAGTGTCCCACACAATACACTGTCTGTAAAATACACTCCCTCCCCATGTCTAGCAGAGTACCTGTATAGCCCTCTTGAGGAAGAAGCTGGTTGACTGCATAGAAAATGAAAAAGACACCCCTCGGATCCCATGTGTGTCCCAGCTGGACAGGGGAAACAGGTGCTGGCTTTGAAGGGACATGGGTGAATGTCTGGGCTAGGCTTATGAGGGCATCTGGGCCAATAGCCTGGTATCATCTTATGAACTTATGCACCTAGTACTAAACCTCTGTCCTGACTGTATTGCAGACTGTCCTGCAATGTTGTCCGAAATGAATCCCTGTGAGGCTGAACTGAGTAGGTACTGCATTGATAGAGTATTCTCTTGTTTCTTCATTAGTTATTATCACATATCGTTAAACATTGTCATTGTGTCTGGTCTGCATAGCAGTAACTCAGCTCTTACAGTACTTGCATATGCACTTGGTGACAATGTATAACTCACTCCAATAGCCTTGGTCTTGGTCACACTTAGCATTCTGCTAATAGACCCATCACACAGTAGGATTTGTCACCCTCTATTTAGGGCCTTACAGTAGCTGTTAAAGAGATGAATTGTGGTAGTCAGACCTAACATAAAGTCTGGCCTGAAGGGCTCATAGGTGGCAAAGCTGTGCCAGACTTTAACAGGCGTGTGTGTGTGTGTGTGTGTGTGTGTGTGTGTGTGTGTGTGTGTGTGTGTGTGTGTGTGTGCATGTGTGTGTATGTGTGTGTGTATCAGCAAACATTATACTGCAGGATATTAATTTACATATGTTGTCTTCCCTTCTCAGGAGAACATGGGGTTTGGTGTCTCTCCCCCTCACAACTGATGTCAGTGTCTTAGCGGACTCTCATGATGATGGTGGTCATAGTGAGGCACAGGTGGGGTTGTCAGGGGCTGAATCTGTGCCATTGGTTGGTATCCCACTTTCACCAACAATGTCCCCGCACACAGTCAGTATGCCCCCACATACCCAGTCCCCATCAGCCACAGATAATGGACAGTTTGAGGATGGTGGCATGGAACAGGCTAGTGTGATGGCTATGGCAAGTGTGAGTATAAACACCTGCCATAGCCAGAGAGCAGGTGAGGCCACACACAGGCAGATGGACAGGGCTGCTCAATGGAGGACTGCTGCCCATCAAGCCCCTGTTGCAAGTATCAGAGCAGGTTTCACAAGACACATGTTACTGTCCATTATGGAGACACAGGTGTGTACTGACCCCAATACCAGACAGATGCTCAAGGTCATGAATGCAATGTTTCCTGCCATGCATGACGACCTCCAGGGCATTTGTGATGCTGTACATCATTTTACCAATGTTGTGGCTAAACGGTGGGGTGACACATTGTCACTGCTCAACCGTGCTTTGTCTGTGCTTGAACATGTGGTGGGAGTAGGGCATCAACCAGGTGGACATAGGTCAGCAACAAGATCAGCTGACAGCCCATGTGGCCATACACATTCACAGTCCTGACATTACCACCAGCACTACAGAAGGGAGTGTACTGTCCACACCACACCGGAGCAGGCCATAGGCACATGGTCCTGCCAGTCCCATCAGGGATGTGGATCCAACAGACAGCAGCTACTATTTGGGAGTAGTACTGCATCTGTCCTTGGGCCTGGTGGTGCCAGTGAGACTCTAGGCAGAACCAGTTCCTATGTCCATGGAAGGAGATGATGAACCGTACATCCTGCCATGTATGGTCCATGAATGTCCAACATAGACCTGTGTCGGGCATCCACATGGCTTGATTGTGTGCATAGAAATACTCACACATCTCTGTCATAGGCCGGACACCACCAGATATGCACAGCTCCTCTGCAGGGCCCAGTTGAACACCATCCCTCCAGACACACACACACACACACACACACACACACACACACACACACACACACACACACACACACACACACACACACACACACACACACACATCATGTCTGTGTGTTTGCAGGCTGTGGGCCTGCTGGCAGTAACAATGATGAGTATGGTGGACTGGAAATACACTGACCTTTTCATACCCAAGTTACAGCTGTATATGTACATGTTTACCAAGTGTGTTTACATGCAGCAGTATGTGAGAGACAATTGGGGAAGACAGTGTGACCTTGCATACATACCATTGACATAGCCAGCTAGCCTTCATACATGTCACCTGAGTGTTCTGTAGTATCACAGGCTCATACATACAGAGGAGGTTATTTGAGTACTGGCACTAGGTCCCTCACAACCTTAACCATTACTTTAACTCTAACAGATTCACCTATCAGCACCTGTTGCCTCTGCCATTTCTGTCCCATCCATTCAACCTTCATGCAGTTGATGAGAGTATGCCTCGTACCATCTATGGCAGGTGTGGAGTATGTATTCCTGACACAGATCAACCTGTGTCAGACTAACCTGCCAATCACCAGCATGTGTGTCTGCTAACTCATATACATGTCTGGCTTCTCGTGCTGGTAGTGCACATAGTCATAGTCCTGTATATGGGACAGCTGTTGAAGGGCTGAGCACAGCCCCTACTTGCACAGTCACATGAATGGTAGCGCTAGATACATAACACAAATAGCACAGAGGTGATGTAGTGTTGCAGTGTCTGCCACTACTATTTAGGTGGGTGACAATTGCAGGGGCTGTTAGGATTGCCAACAGTGGGTTCAGAGGCCCTTGACATGGTAAAGCCATCTGACACACACACACACACACACACACACACACACACACACACACACACACACACACACACACACACACTCTGCTACATGGGGACATGCATTGACACACACATGTACATGGAGTTGACACTTCTCAGAGTAGATGACCCACCCATCTATTTATGTACAATACACAATGATACAACCATTGCATGCACCACAGTGGCCTTGTGTTAGAAACTGTGTAACTGTGCTTGTAGGTGGATGACATCTGTATGGGCTGAAACTAGGTTGGCAATGGGGGGTTCACAGGGTGGAAGACACACACAAAATGGTATAACCATCACATACACACAGTAAAGACAGCCACAGGAGATGTGCATACAGAAACACATACACGGTTGCCAATAGACATATTAGTAACCCTACGTATCTACTTGTATGTACTATAGTGCTCCGTACAAATGACATGCTCCACATAGATTATATGCCTGGTACATAACACACAAACACTTACAACAAGTAATCTTGCGAATGCCTTCATGGATGGTGGGATAACCCACCAGAAATAGCAACTGGTCTCATCTACTGCTCATACAAACCTGGACAAGAGGTAGAGTGACAGACTTTGTATCAACATGATGTGTCAGCCAGGTACGATGTCTGATGCTGGCATGTGTGTCACTATGGTAACTGTGACATATTTGGCAATGATATCATAGGACTGCTCATTGTTAGGGGACACAGACCATGTATAGGTTGCAAACATCTGGATATTTCATGTACATCTGTACAGATGACTGGTATGGGCTGTATAGTGTTACATGGTACATGTGAGGCAGATGTCATTAACAGGGTCTTTAAAGTAATGTCATGGGTAGGGGGTCAACAGGCCTGAAATGGTATAAACTACATACAAAACAGCCACAGGGGATATGCTTTACACATACTACTATAGTTGTCAGTAGTGAGATTAGAACCCCTACCTATCTAATTATGTGTACTACAGTGTTACTTAGTTATCACATGTGCCACAGAGATTATAGGATTTAACAGTGTCCAAAGGTACGTCTAAGGTGAATTACATCAAGACCCCTTGAAAAGTATAACAATGGGAAATGTACTGGGTGAGAAGGGCATCAAAATATATTACCCTACAAAAATACACACTTACAAACACACACACACACACACACACACACACACACACACACACACACACACACACACACACACACACACACACACACACACACACACACACACACACACACACATTTGCCAGAACTGAGAGTAGAACCCCTGCCTATCTAGTTATTTCTACTATACTGATACTTAGTTATAACATGTGCTACAGAGCTTATAGGGCTAACAGGTGTCCAAAGTACTTCTAAGGTGACTGACATTAGCAGGACTGCTAAAGTAGGGACTGGAAAATGTTGGGGGTGGGAAAATCCCCAAAATACTTCATCCTACAAATGTTCATACTTACAAACACTTGTACACACACACACACACACACACACACACACACACACACACACACACACACACACACACACACACACACACACCAGAACACACACACACACACACACACACACACACACACACACACACACACACACACACACACACACACACTTGCCAAAACTGGGAATAGAACCCCTGCCTTACTAATTATTTGTACTATACTGTTACATAGTTATTGCACATGCCACAGAGCTTAAATAGGTAGGGAAGTCCAAAGGTACTTCTAAGGGAAATGACATCAGCAGGACTGTTAAAGTAGGACACTGGGAAGTGTACTGGGTGGGAATGGCCTAAAACTATTTCACCTACAAACAAACACACACACGTGTCAGGACTGAAATTAGAACCCCTACCTATCTAGTTATTTGTACTATAGTGTTACACATTTATCAAATGTGCTACAGAGCTTATAGGGCTGACAAGTGTCCAATGGTACTTCTAAGGTGAATGACATCAGCAGATCTTCTGAAGTAGGTCAATGGGAGGTATACTGAGTGGGAACAGCCTCTTAATACTTAAACCTACAGACACACACACACACACACACACACACACACACACACAGGCAGGTGATGTGATATTACAACCCCCACCTCAGTACTATTACACATTGGAGCTCACCTTCATGCTGGCACGTATGACTAGGTATGACCGGTATGCCATGGTCCACAGCAAGACATCACTCTATGCCATTCAGGGTATCCTTGTGTATGACTGTTTCTCGGTGTGTGTCTCCATGTGTCTCTCTCTCTTTCCCATGTCTATGTGTGTGTATGCTTGACATACTGTTATATGTTGGCTATATATATATATATATATATATATATATATATATATATATATATATATATATACATCTGTGTATCACATACAACAGATGCAGATATATCACATATGGGCCACCCACAGCTAGTTGAGGGTCATCCTGTCTGATGGGTGTGTGTAGAGACAGTTAAGGTGTACACAGCTGTCTATATGCACAAACATATCTGCACAATACAGTTATATAGTCCAATGTGGGTTCAGATATGGTCTGTGATTCTCTAAGTGTATAAGCATACCCAGTATAACCTTCCATTGTAAGAGAGGGACTCCATTCAAGAGATAGTTGTACTCCAGTCCAGGGTTTTGTGTGCTACAGCCATACCTTTCAAAAGTAAACAGGAAGTTGCTAGAGGTACAGGGTTTGTTTTAGCAGACATTTTCTGACATATCTGATGTCTGGCATGTATTGTGTCATTACCTAATGACATACATCCTCAGATCATCACAGTGCTTTACCAGAGAAATACAAGATGTATGATGCACAGACTAATATTATGCATCCAACTATAGACATTCTTGCCCAAAACAGCCAGTTGAGAGGTGTGGCTACAGCTGATTGACTGATGAAGCTGTGTAAGCAGTCCAGCAACTTGGTGTTATAATGGCTGGGGTTCTCCTGCTTGCGTGGTATTCTTCTTACCTGAAAAGTCATATCCTGATGTACCATAAATCTCAACTGTACAGTTTTTGGCAGATTGCCCAGATGTTTGTCTAGAAGTGTCATCCAGTCTACATAAACTTGTGTTTTCATGGCAAGTAAGTTGCAAATAATTGAAGACTGATGTTACAAAATAATGACAGACATTAGTGTTTCAGACTTCATAACCTTCAGACAATTCCTGCTAATGGAAAACCCATTATTCTTCCAACTTTCTCAGTTTGTAAGAACAATATTTACAACACGTGCCTATCATTGGGCCATTGTCCCACTTTTATTTATGACCTTGTCTAGATGTCTTGCTGTCAGAGGTTGAGAGGTATAGGTGTGGGTACAGAGCGCATTCTACTGCGCAGAAATGTCCATTATATGCATAGTATATTCCACATAGCACTGGGACTTCCAGGTATGTCAGTGGCAGGGCAGTACAGAGTAATGTGGTGAACCACTGACAGACAGTTGTGTATAGGTTGATAGGTTGATATGACATTCATAGGGTACTGGCCCTGAAGCCATTATAACCCATGCAGACAAGAGTGTAGCCCATGTTAAGACATGGCAGCACACAGAGCCCTTGTCCATCAAGGCCACAGGTGGACTCATAGGATTGTATTTTGTATTTCCCATGCACTTATACAGGGAGCACATCACTAGGGGTACTGAGGCACTTGGATTGATGTGGACAGGGAGTGTTTTCCACAGATGGGGGTATGTGTGGGACACATAGCTGTCACACCAACAAGCCATACTGATATCACAGATCAGGTTGATGCTGCGGCTATAGGTTGATTGAGTGGGCCTTGACTTCCAGATGTACAACAGTCCCATCAAGGCAGGGTCTGGATTGCTTTGTATGCCAAACAGGGATAACATTAGCACAGTCTGTATGAAAAGGGGTAGAGGGACAGTGCTGTTAGCCTGTCTGTGTAGGGTAGGTGTTTGGGATTTGAGGTAAGGCCTTAGTGTTTGAAAGACCCTGGTGTGTGGAGTCTGCATGGTCTGTGGTGTGTAGGTTTGTGGAGTTCTTGTGTTTTTGCCTCTGAGGTGTCCTTTGCTTGGGTTTTTGTTTTGTTGTGGACCTCCACTTACATGAGTATGTGCTGTGTATTTGCAGGTGATGTTTACTGACTCCATACACTGCATGGCACCTATGTTACTGCACAATTTGTTCAGGTGTGCACATTCTCCATTTGTCTGGCCAGTGGTTCCCCTTCCCCTTATGTGTGTCTCTTTGCCCTTCTGTAGCCCAGTCACAGGCTTTGGCTGTTGTTATATATTTGTAATTCTGATGTGAGCTGGGTAAATGCTGTAACATCACACACAAGGTTATGGACTTCACACCTCTGAGTATACCTATTTAGCAATTTGTCCATCATTGCACCACTACATTTGCTGCGGTCCTCAGATGGTTTGTGTTGCTATATGTTATTATGAGGCTACATGTCGGCCTAGCTGTCAAACCATCATACTTGTGTTCCTTCTGTGACAACCTATCAATCCAGGGGTATGGATGTTGCCTAGTGACATGTTGTCAGTCACAGTAAGTTGGCAGCCTTTTATAACCTGGCAGTACACTGACCTTCAGGTACCTGCTGTCCTACTAGGCACCATACCTCCCGACTTTTTAGAGCCAGACATCTGGACAAAACCATAAGTACTTTGTGGACAAAGGCCTACATATAGGAACCATTGTTAACTACTGGCCTTACAAACCTTAAAAAAGGTGATACAATAACAGATTTTTCATTAGCATGAATTTCTGAAAGGGCATGAAGTCTGAAACGACAATCTGTCATTATTTTCTGACATTAGTATTTTGTAATTTGCCAATGATTTGCCAGAAAACCACAATCTCATGATAAAGAGACCATAAATATGATGCAAACCTCTGGACATTCTGCAACAAGTATGTACAGTTAAGGGGGTATGCTAGGCACTGTGTAGGATACTCTGAGCAGTGTACTGTCCATATATGTGGCCCCCTGTCCCCGATCTGTCCAGCTGTCCTGCAGTTATAGATATTGATACATGGACAGTGTGTACAACTCCTACCATTCATAGGTTCATAGGTAGGTACTAGGCTATTGGCTCTAGGGCCTATATAAGCCTAGCCAAAAAGGTACTCTGGCTTTCGCCACCCAAGAAAATTATTTTCCTGTGCCCCTGTCGAGCAGAGCCACAGAGGTGATCCCCGGGGTGAATTTCCTATTTTCTATCCAATCATCAAGATTTGTCTTGAAGAGTGCTAATTAGCAGCTTCAAAAAAATAAACAGCCCTTGCAGGTCTTGAAGCCAGGAACCTGTACACTACTATAGACACAGCAGTTAACCACTAAGCCATTGGAGCTGTATTTGACATGCAGAATAGATGGCATTGCAGTTTTTGGAACATGGACCCTGTCAAACACAGTACTGTACCTAGGCCACTAAGACACAACAGCCAGGAGTAAGTGCAGGCCACATACTGATAGTATTAACCACACATATACATAGCTCATTGACCCCTGCATACTGTGGACATGGAACAAGTTATCAAGTTGATTGGGACAGCCCTGGGAATGTGTGCTCTTCTGCTGATACCCTACAAACATTACTGTTACTGCATTTCTATGACAGCATGGGTGTGTGGGGGCACACCTGTCAATTGTCCACATTTGCACAGACTGTGCTGATGTTCCCTTTATATTTTGGTTCCATTTAGCATAGTATTATGCCTGTCTTGGAGACTACAGGCATATCACTAAAGACCACAGGTTAGATTGTAATGGTAGACATTTGGGTTTCAGACTTCTTACCCTTCAGAGCCTTACTGCAACTGCAAGACCTGCTGTGATATCACTGTGTAAGTCTGTATGGGTATATTTCTTCATTGTCCCCATTTGTGTGCCTTTGCCAGACATTTCTTTATGTTTTTCTACTGCTGACTTGCTGGATGAGGCTGAGGGGTGAGTATGGAACCCCCACAATGACATCCATGCATGTGACTTATGGCCCCCCAGTTAGTTATCCCTTCATGTATACTGCTATGAGATTTGTCACCTAGGGGACTACTGCATACTCTGGGAAAGCCATTATTGGGTGAACATTTCCTATTGTCCCACATAGCTGTTAGTTGTCTGTTGCTATCCTGGTAGGCCACCCCATGTCCTTGCATGCATGCAGTGATACCATAGCTATGCTACCACAATGTATTACTCCATTCATTTATTGTTAAGAAGACTGGCTTACCTTGTGCCTGTGACAGTTGTGAGGATGGTGCTTGAGGGCTGGCTTTGTCAAATACATGCAGTAGACAGCCTATACATGGAAAGATACAGGTGGTGTGATGTGTGTGGCATCCATTTTACTGTGTGTGTGAGTCAGAGAGAGGTGTCAGTCCCTGGGACCCAACAGTGTCAGTGTTTGTGCTATGCTTTGCCTCTTTGCCAAGGCCTGGGCATACTGGGCATGCCTCCATCTGCCTACACAGGCTCAGGGGTTTCCTTCTCCAAATCCCCCCTGTGCCTGTGGTGGCCTTGGCAATGGTTGGAGGCTGTGTAGGCCTTCCCTGTGATGTTCCTGCCATAGCTGTTTAGACAGGATCATACTGTATAGCATGGCACATACCATGAACATGTGTGCACATGTGACTGGAGAGTACTGCAGGGCTCCACCAGATATGTCAAGGCAGCAGAACCATGACTTGAGCATTCCAAACACACACTTTATAATGATCCTGGTTTGTGCAGGTGCCTCATTATGGCATTCTTCAGTGTGTGTGTGTGTGTGTGTGTGTGTGTGTGTGTGTGTGTGTGTGTGTGCATTTCTGATAGGTGTCATCATCCACAGCTCCAGTGCATAGGCAGCATCCCCTACCAGATGGTCCTATGGGATGTCCCCCTTGGCAAATGCCTGGTATAGCTGTGAGGCATGCCAGATGTGGGAGTCATGATAACTACCATGGCTGGCAGCACACACATTCATGATAATGCCTTGGGCATTGCACACAACCTGGCAGTTGATGGAGTGATAGCCCTTGCTGCTGACATAAACTCTACCCTCTTCACCGGGTGGCGCCTTGATGTGGATGTGCATGCAGCCTATGGCACCTTGTACCTCTGGGTAGTCTGCTACATGGTGGAAGAGACGCATATTGCTGGTCCTCTCCTCACAGGTGCTGGGGAAATATATGTGCTCACCAGCATGCGTTCATGTGAGATCTAGGAACTGGAGTACCCTGGATGCAGATGTCTGTGAGACCCCCATGATGTCCCCAGTAGGTCTTTGGAAGGTACCTGTAGTTAGTATCCTTAATGCTATACATACCTTGGTTTCAACTGGGATGGGTTCCCCTCTGTTGGCTCTGGGTCTGAGGTGAAGCTGGCACAGCTCGCAGAGTTGCTGAAGTAAGTCCTTGTCCACCCTGTAGTGCTCTAGTGTCTCCAGATTATGTAGTCTCTGGTAGGTTACCCTGGGTCTGAACACTCTTCTCCTCCTCCTCAATCTGAGACAGTTGTCAGCATTATCACCGCCCTCAGAATCTAGCACATACTGATGTATCAAAGTGACAGCAGCCCCTACCATTATTTTGTCAGTTAAAATTCCCCAGAGTGTGTACACCAATGTTGCAGAATTTGTGGGAAAAACACAATGAATGTGTCTGCATACTCTATACTGGTGTGCTACAGATGATGCCTGTTTGATTGGCTGACTATGATACATTCCACCCGCCAGCTATATTATTTGAACTTGAGTGCCTTTATTCTGCTATTTCCCATTTTCTTTTTTTCTTCCCATTTCTGCCCTTTCTAAGCCCCCGTGCGCCACACAAACCTGCTGCTCAAACATAAATACTTCTGCTAGTTCCTGTTTTTTTTTATTGTGTTTAAGCCCCATGGCATGCTGTGCAAACCCTTGTAGCTATAGTAAACAGCATTGATCAGAAAGGGCCCTCCCAGGGACCTGAACATGCTCAGCATTTCTTGAACTAGCTCAGACACACACCCTTGCTTAGCTGTGCTTAGCTGAGCGCAAACAGGTGCCGCAGATCTCCAATGTACTTACACCAAGCATGACACCCTCCCGTTTCATGTCAGCTGCTTCTCCTGCTTACACTACAGCATTACAGCTCCTACACAGTTAGGTGCAAGTGGACTGTCTCTCATTTTGCTATTCAATAAATTTAACTCATTTGCATACCCCACTGCCTTAGTCTCTTGTTGCATCACTACACTGGAGCCTATCTCCTTAGCTACCAGTGTTACCTGTTATTGTTTTGGTTCTGCATGCTACTCAATATAATGGCAAAATTCATATTTCCCATTAAATTGTCTTTTTACATTTTTAAAAAAATTTTCTGCATGATCTCGTTAGCACGATGCTGCGCTACTCTTAAACGTCCAAAACTGGCCAAAAAACAACTTTGATTTTTATAATTTTGAAACAGTTTTCCATGTTAATGGCCATATGTTTGACCCTTGGCATGCCTAATAATCATAATACATGCTTTACTTTGACCTGAAATGCCATTGTTTTGATTTTTGCAAAAATGTACATGGTTAGTAACTGAATGCATTTCTGCAGTGGACACTGCTCTGACATGGATGCCTGCCTGCTTACTGAATCCCTAATTCTCATAATTTGCATGTGTTTTACCAGCAAATTAGGTAATTAGCATTATTCAGTGGTGTCTGTGTCAGAATAGTGGTGGCAGGATTATGCATGCCCCTGGCCTTGTTTACTGGATTGCTCAGCAGCCATATTCCATGCAATAGCTGCTACACTATTCTGACACTGTGAAATTGCTTTATTGAATCCCGGGGTATGTATATTGTTTTCTTTTTTTACTACACTGTACCACTATACTTTGCCCTGTAAATTTTATCTGTATTGTGTTTTTTTTATTCTGCACTGTACTCTAATATGTGTTGATATGTAGACTCTAACTGCCATTCATGTTAAACTGCTTTGTATACATCTACTTGAGATTTTATATTATTTTCTGTGTACTAAGTGAACTGAAATGTATGAATTAACTGTGGATCTTTTCTCCGTGGGTCTCCACTGAAAAAGGGCTCTGTCCCAGCTGGACCAACCTTGTCAACAAATGTCAAATAAATAAATAAATAAATAAATATGTCTCTTTATTGTTTTAATTAATTAAATCCTCTTGTTATGTTCTATCACAGAGAGTAGTGTGTATGCAGGGGGTGTATACTGATATGTTTAACTAATCCACTTAATTTATATATACTTTCTATACATACTTTCAAGTAATCTGTTTTTTAATTTTGGTTATTCTATCTCATGAATGTGGTTGTATGTGATAAACTTTATGTGTAGGGAGTGTTCTGTTGAGTGGTTTTGGCTGCATGAAAATCATTTATATACATTACTTCACTTTCTTTTAATATGAACAAAAATGTAGAACACAGCACCACAGCAAACCAATAAAAAGCAGATGGCAAAGAATAGTGTAAAATCCAAATAGACTTTTATTCGAACACAGGTGAGTGCTTTCATGATAGAATTGCTTCTTCAGACCATACAAAAAGTCAGCAGCATCTCAAATGTTTAAAATGCAATCAATTAAATATCTACCAATAAAAATCATTCAAGTACAATAGCCATAAAAATTTAAAGGCACAGCTTTCTTTTAAGACAGAAACCATAAAAGGCTATTGCCATAAAAACACACATAGCACTATAATTATTTAATAAGCTTTCTTTCTTTCAGAACTGGCTTAAAAGGTACTGATTCATTCAGACCTGCACCTCTATGTGCTGATAGTTTAAGAATCCATCTTAATTCTTTCCCTTCTGTGACATTAGTTATATCACCCAACCTAAAACTTTCATAAATTACTTCTACTACCATAAACTTAAACCAATGGTTAGTGCCTTTTTCTAGTATATATTTAGCTAAGGCACTATAACTATGGCCCTTATTGGCACAATAATAATGGTCTCTAATTCGTTCCTTAAGTCACCTATTAGTTTTTCCTTTATAAACTTTTTAACAAGTCACACACTGTGTTAAATAAACTAAGTTTTTAGTGTCACAATTAGCTTTAACTTTAAAGACATAATGATTACCATTGTATGGTTTATAAATGTATTGGATACATCAATGCATTTACAAAAAAGTACATTTACCGCAGGTAGAGGTACCAAAACTAGTTGTTCTAATACTAGGTTGCTGTAGTTTACTTGTATTAGGGAAACAAAGCTGTCTTTTCAACAATTTTTTATTTTTATAAACAAAATTTGGGGCTGCACTAACAAACTCACATGGAATAGGGTCAGAAGATAAAATATGCCAATTTGTTGTAATGATATTTTTTATATCTATGCTGTCAGTACTAAAAGTCATACAATAAGCTATGCTGCTATAAATATTATTATGGGCAGTCTTTCTTATATTTTCTTTACGTGAAAAAAATGGGTGTCCACTACTTTGTCTGTTTAACTTGACCCTTTCACATGCTTTACTAACTTCAAAAGGTTTATAACCACGTTTTATAAATTTCATACTAGTGAAACACATAGTTGTTTCAAATTCTTGTTCCTGGTCATGGAGCCTAGAAACTCTTAAAAGTTGACCTCTTACCACATTTTCAAAAATATCTGGTGGATGCATACTATTACGTTCAAGATAACTATGTGTATAACATGGTTTTCTATATCTCTTAGTGTGCAGCTTTCCATCTATGCCCCTATACAGGGTAACATCAAGGAAATCTATATAAGTGCAAGAATGTTTCATAGTAAACTTAAGGAAGGGTGTACTTAAATTTATAGCACTTAGAAAATTATTTAAACTTTCAAGGTCTCCTTTCCAAAAAATATATAAGTCATCAACAAAACGCCAACAGAATTTTGCATGCACATTAAATTGTTCTTTTAATATGTTAAACTTGTGTGGTGTTTCTACATTACTTGGGTTCTTTCTTATTCAAATTAGAGATGCTATTGACTGCTTTCTTACAGTAAGTGCTTATTTTCAGTACCCTTTTCCCACCTAGTGTTAGTTAGATTGCTTTAGAATGTTTTTTTACATACCGTGAGCTGTTTTTCAACTTTTAACAATCTAGATTCCATGTTCAAGCTGCCTGTGCTGCAGGCAATTCATTTTGAACTTTAATCCTCATTTACAGGAAGTGAACTTTTAGAATGTTAAAACGAGCAGCAGAAACACAAAAGTACAACATTTAAAATTAATCTAATTCATTTTAAAACATATCCGTGTAGTTTTTATTTTCATCATCTTTTGAAAAGTGGAATAATGAAAAGAAGAAAAGGAAAGAAGAATGCAGTGGGAAGAAGAAAAAAAAGAAGACATCTGCAGACTTAAAGACATCTGGTACTAATCTCTGTTTTGTGACATCTTGTGGCCATCCTACTTATAGTTCAGTTAAAGTTGTATTCTTTATATATGTACAGTGTAAATATGACATACTCATGCAGCAGATCATCACAGTACAGAGGAATATGTCATTTATAGTGATGAAAATGTTTGTTTAAAACAATATTACTGGTTGTAATGTGTCATGAAAGAAGCTGAAAAAACTAATATAATGAATTAGACAGTTACTGCTATGCAGAATGTTTCTGATAAACAAAGAATTAACTATTACAGTAATGGAATTTAATCTATAGTTTCTCTGGTTCTGTAACATGCTACCTGTTATATTGTACACACAAATATTTACACAATGTCAGTCTGGATTTCTGATTATTCAGTCTAAACATTTCAGGAGTTGACATAGTGAGTCCTGATATTTTAAAAGCTACTTTCCTTAACTGATCCATTATTGTCACTGACCTAATATACTGTTTCATATCCACATTTTATTAATGCAAGTACAAACCAGTAACTTCTTTGCTAGCTAGGTCTTATATTTCTGATATTTTCTAACTTTTGCATTGTTCAAGGGCTATCTGGTATTTTCTACCTGGGCTCCCACAGAATATAGATTCTTCACAAGTATAGATAGTTTCATTAAATAAGATCTAATAAGTAAAATACCTGATCTGCTTCTTGCAAGAGGCAATGGCATACCTAAAGGTTTAATCTCACAAAAACAAATATAACAAACATATAGACCATGGGTGATCCACAGACAATGGAAGACCTAAGATATGATACAAAGAGGTAGTTAAGAATCAAGACTGTTGATGGAATACAGAATACTTATAAATGCATAACATGAATGAAGCTGATAGCATAGTAAACAGAGAATGACATCTGTCATACATAACATCTGGTAGTCAATTAAAATGTTGTTATACAGAGCTGTTAATCATCTGAAAGTTGATAAGATACAGATTAAGCAACCATATTTAAGTAAATGATGCTACATTGCAATTCTATATACATAAGGACATCCACATGCAAAAACCCAGTCAAATTGAAATACATATTTACACAGACCACACCTGTCTATTCATAAGTAAGGCATCTGCAGATGTATTTACACAAGGTATACCCAACTGCCTACAAAACTAAATACCCCATTACCTTTTGGTATAACTTCAGTATACAGTTGTCCCAATGCTTTCCTTGAAATGCAATTGTGAAATCTAACACCTGATGTGATGCCCAAAAGATATGTGCAATGCAGGGAAACTGTAAGGTTAAACAGAGGGAACACTTCATTACTAAAATGCAAACGAAAACAAGCATGCAGGAAGCTAGCATATCTCATAAGGGATAACATATGGTTCACAGCTCTGCACACTGGTTACTATAAAATTGATTTTTATGCAAAATGATTTTTAAAGACATTTGATTGGAAACTATTAACAGTGATTACAAATTTGCTCTTAGAAGTATACTTATTTGACTTCTAGATAGATACTTTGCATATAACAACATTTATATACATTACTGCACTTTTACTTTAATATAAGCTGTTGTCACCTGTGCTATATGAAACAGTTTAGAGGAGAAAATGCTTAAACAGCTCAATCTGCTCAACATCTGTTGCCTTAATTACTCAGAATTACTTTACTAATTATTGGAAAATAATATTAATGAGCAGATTTAACTCTTCAAAATGTTCTGCATTTGTTAGAGAAATATGTCATTTTATTTTATATTAAACTGACTTTTAAATCTTTTCAAGCATTTTTCATCTCCCATTGGTATGATGAATACAAAAACTTGATCCACACATTTCAGAATATGGCAATGAAAAGTACTATAAGCATATTTGTAAATACATGCTACTTAGAATATAATCATAAAAAATGCTTTCTGTACAGATGTTAGATGTTAAATGTATATTCCAAGTACTAAAGGTATATATATATATATATATATATATATATTCATAATACAAACATTCACTTAAAAAACTCACTCATTTGTATATTTACTCACATTCACAGATACATAGAACATATTCTCTCTCAAATGTTAATAAAATTATCAATCATCTACTCATAATTTACAAACACATACACAGTTATATGTATGCATATCCATGTAAATATATTATGCATATATAAGCACATACAATATACACAAATATGTAATTTTAAATTGTAGCACCTTTTAATTATACTTGCATAATCTACTACTTTCACCCTTTCACCCATGTTATTAAATGAGTTTTAAAAGTTTTATGATATGTGATCATGATATGTACTGGTGTTATGATGTATATAGGTTAATGTGTTGTCAGTTTTATTTATTTCCTCCATATAAATGCTTAAATACTAGGCTATTTATAGTATTTTCTATAGTAAGATTAATTAGAAGAAATGACTAAATAAAATGTCTTGATCAAATAGAGAAATTTGAAATTCATTACTTCTGGGATATTTTTGATATATTCAGAAATACATAATATAATTCTTTATTATTAACATTTCCACCTTTATATTTCTATGATCTTAAATATTAATATTTCTCAAATTAATACCTTATATATTTTTCCTTTTAACATGATTTGCTCTAAATAGTTACAATTAATAATATTTCCCCGGATTCATAAAGCTCGGCGCAAGGCCGGCATAAGGCTTGCGCCGGCCGTGCGGCGTAGATGTGGAGTAGTTGCGCCATATGCATATTAATGAAGGCACGCAGCCACCACAGCCACGTGCATAGGAAATGTGCACGAGTGCAAGGGGCGTATCGAAGTTGCGCAGGGAGGCGTGTCAATGTCGGCTTTCGAGGAGCAACCTAAACTGCTGAATATTATATTCCGCCAGCAATAGTAATCGTAAATATCAGTGTCCGTGGAGACTGAAACGTATGCAAAGCAGAGTCCCTGCGAACAGAAAATGAAGACTTAAACACAAATGTACGGTAGGGAATAACGGGTCCCTACCCCTGAACAAATGACAGGAAAACCGTGTGCCTGTAGTCCAACGTAGTGTTGATAGCTATACCATGTGGAAGTGAAACATATCAGATGTTAGCGCGCCGCCAGTAGGTACGTCCAGTCCAACGGAGAGGGTCACCAGCCGACCCATAATTTGAGGGAGGGAACATAGCTGTGCAGATGTGTCCGTAACAAAATACATGAGGAGAAATGTAGATATAGGTTGTGAACGTATGTCTGAATCATATCCCACAAGCCATGTAATAGTCACATACAAAAGGTATGTCCGTATTTCGCATACCAAATGTAAATGAAACAGAAGGAGCATATAAATGAGCCATAACAACACAGACACATGTAGGCCAAAAGGAACAGTATGATCCATACCGTCGACCAAGATTACCAACTGTCCCACTTTGCGAGCGACAGTCCCTCTGTGGGCAGATGTGTCCTGACACAAACATGTAAAACTGGAAAATGTCCAGAGAATATAGGACATAATTCCTCCGTAGATGTCATGCAATAGTTGCATTAAACATATTTCACTGGACGTATAATACATAAATGTCATAACAAACAGAATAAGATACCAAAATGCTACAAGAATAAGCTTAGATATAGGCAAGAATTGTAAGTTCTATCAACCGAACTGACCGTGGGTATGTGTCAGCCTGTAAAATATGCTGTGTTCACCGCAACTGTCACAGTAGGATTGCCACCCTCACAAATGGCCAAAGTGGGACATGTTTGGTACAGACATCAGACTGTACAGGCTGACACATACCCAAGGCCAGTATAAAGGACAGAACATAACTGTTTTGCCTACAGAAAAGCGTATTCCTGTAGCATTTTAGTTGCTTAGTCTGTTTCTCATAACAGTCAAGTATTTTAGATACAGAATTAACTGTTTAATGCAACTATCACATAAAATATAAGAAATATGTTTGTCCTAAAATCTCAGGACATTTGCCATGTTGACAATTACATGTCAGGACACAACTGCCCAAAGAGGGACTGTCCCTCGCAAAGTGGGACAGGTGGTAACCCTATGTCACACTGTGGCCAATTGAAAAGGTGGAAACACAACCGTTGATTGTGGGGAGGCAATGTCCACAACAGTCGGACATGTGTAAGGAATAGCTTGGACATAGGAAAAGATGCCATCCTACCAATGAGTAGAACAGGCTGGCAAAATCCGGAAGGCAGCTGTATAATCTGAATGTGTATGTGACACAGTTGAACGGTTAGTACACGGATACACCAACCAAGTAATGAAAGTGAAGTAACGGCGTGTACCTATGTGCGTGAAGTATAGCATGTGGACAGCAAACATGGCAGGGTAGTCCACACAACCATAAAGGTACCCGACACATGTAGGGTAGTCAATGTGTAACTCTGGCCGTGTCATGGGCCAACAACCAAAGTAGTGCTCTATGGGGTGTGAGTAATTCGCGTGTGAGGGGTGGGTGTTTAATGGTAAATTCCTCAAAGGCGATACTTGTGTCATATGCAGAAAAGGTGAACCAGAGGTGTATGTGGGGGCAGCGGGTGAAGTGGAAAGAAACACAACCTCATGTAGAAACAGCTGCAAGACAAGCAGACAGGCCATAGTGTAGAACACAATCCCACAAACATATGAATATGGAAATATGCGAGACAAATGTATAGATACGGCACCATCACATACCCACAGATGGGTCCTGATGGAACTGGCCATAACAAGCGCAGCACACCTGGATGCATAATAGCCTACCCAGCATACCCTCCACAACACACAACCTGCCACCATACCAGAATGTCCACCAAATCCAGCCGTACTTGGTCCACTGGTTTGTTGCAGAAACAGCTACACACAGTGACCCCTACGCATATGTAGTAGATATTTTCACCCTAGGCAGTGTCAGGATTGCAAACCATGCATCCCCTGCAGGTAAAACCCCCTGCACGTTTTCGTGAAGCCACAAAAATCTTCGTTATCTAACTTGTTTTCGTCTTGACCAATTTTTGGGATAATCCTCACAGGATGACCAACTTGTGTAAATAGTAGAATGGGTATGACGACATGATGTCCAATCCAGTAGATATCTGGGCACAAGTCAGAATGTGCAGTGGAGGTCCATGACACTGTCCAGCCCTAAGTGGGCATGCATAACCTACCACCCAGGATAAAATACCTTCCCATGACGCACGTGTCCAGACATGAATAGGAGGGAGAATATAATGCACACATTTGCAAAGTGGAAAACGGCATGAGGGCGAGGAAGACACTACATAAACAGGTCAACCCTGATCAAGTGTGAGGGACACTGACTGTGTGCAGTCGTGACTGACCATACCTGACAACCTGTGTGAGCAAGATATCTGGACAGAGCTGTGAATATAAGTGAGACAAAGGTCCAAACTCAGGGACAGTCTGTAAACATATCTCTTAGAAACATAGAATTTGATAGAATAACAGTTTGCACATTGGCATTAATGTCTGGAGTATGAAGTCTGAAACCCAACTGTCTGTCAGCACGTTCCGACTGCAGTCTTTAATGCTGAGCTACTGCTGTGCCAGAACACAACAGCATATTACAGAGGTCCATGCCATACCACTCAACTGTCCGGATATTCGCAGAATGACCAGGGTCACCACCTGTCCCACTTTGAGAGTAACAATCCCTCTGTAGGCAGTTGTGTCCTATGAAAAAAATCAAGACATAGCAAATGTCCTGAGAGTTTATTTCCTAATTTACTTTAATAGTCGCATAAAACAGTTATTTTATATATGAATCCTCAATATGTTATGTGAAGTAGCATAAGCAATTCAAATGTTACTAGAATAAGCTATTATATGTACAAAAAAGGTTAAAGTTCAGTACTATGCACGGCTGTAGGTATGTTTTGTCCTGGAAAATCTGACATCTGTACAGAACATGTCCCACTTTGGGCAGTTGAAAAGGTGGCAACCCTAAGAATGACCACAGGTTCACACCATAGTGTTGGTGTGTGCCTCTGACAATCTGCACCAGTGTGGTAAATAGCTGAGGATTGACGTCAGTAAATAATGAGAAATATCCTGAGTATAAGACTCCACAACCTGCAGAAAAGTCATGCTAATGCAAAACCTGGCATTCTAACAATGTTGTAAGCTTGTAAGAGCAATCGTTAAAATGTGTCCCTAATTGTCCCCCCATTGTGTAGGTTTTGCGCAGGTTCGGTGCTCTAAGAGGTTGAGAGGTATGGTCCGTACATATTTACAGGAACAGCCCTTCACACTTGTGTAATGTACAACCGCATACCTGTAGTCACTTCATGTCCAAAAATAATAATACCCATATGACTGTATACAGGTAATAGTCAAATGTGAATAGGAACACCCCTCACCATGGAGTATGGACTGTAACAACCCCACCCATAATATGCAATGCCAACAGAATAAGCTGCTGACAGGTGCCCAAACACCTGTGTCTATATGTAGAATCTGCCCCTATCTGTCCCCCCATCATGTTAGGCTTTGTACAGATGTTTTGCACTAGGAGGTTGATAGGTATGATCAGAAACAGATACATGTCTGAGGAAACAGCATTATCGACTGCAAGATAATGCAGAAGGTATGAAAAGCGCTGCAGTAGGATGTTCATCCGCAGGTATGTGCTGACATGTCAAATGACACAGCTGTCTACAGGAAGTACCTATAGGGTGTCACCTTTACCAATGATGACAGTGGGACATACCCACAGCCATGCATACACCACAAATAGACATAGCACACAGCAAAGCCTAGGCCATGATACATGAAGCCTCCGGCATGTATGGATTGAGTGAGAGTACAGCAAGGAAAGATGACTGCCAGGCTATTCAACAAACACCTGCAGGGGCGTGCAAGACTGCCCGTAACACGAACATTGCACGGACAATGTTGAGATTTGCAACATACCCCATTTGTATGTGTAAGCTATGGAAATAATGTAATTAAGGACAGAACTTCAGTTGTTTGCCTGAATAAAAGTTTATCTTGTAGCATTTTTTTTTCTTTATTCTGTTCGTACATAACATTTAGGTGTTTCATATAAGACAACTGTTTTTTGCAACTATTACATACAATATAGAAAATAATTTTTTTTCCTAAAACATCAGGATTTTTTGCATTCTCACAGTATTATTTTGACACAACTGCCAAACTGGGAGTGCTGTTAACTACGTGATACATGAAACAGTAAGCTGTCCGTGCAAGAGCAGAGTTATGTGCAGAAATGTACCCAGATGTTATGCGACTAACGTTTTGCACGTTGCTAAACAGAGCAATGACAGCTGCAAATACAGTATGAATACAGTCGAAGAAGCATGCCAATGTCCAAGTCCAAGGCCAGTGGCGGCTTTGTCCATTGGATATCAATGAACCAGTAGTTGTCCTCCCCCGATCCCTGGTGTGGAAGCATAGCGCAGCACCACGAGAACATGTTGCGCTTCAAAACAAGACATATGGATAATATACATACAAAATGTAGGTTTAGTTAGATGTTAGTATGCCATGCAGATGAATGGCAAGCCAGAGACAACATGGCTACTGTGTACTGGTACCTATGTGTGGAAGCGCTCTGTCAGAGATGTAACGAAGCATTTGTAGGCAATGTGAGGCAAGTGAGGCTGAGGATAGTGAATCACAACATGTCATGCCATATGGGCCAAGCCTCTACAGTGTAGTGTAGGTTACGGGGACTACTAGAGTAGAAGATAGGTGACAACAGGAGTGTGTATGTACAAAACACTGTAACCTCACTGGAACAGTGTCACATGTGTGCTGTCAGTACTCAGTGGAAGAGGCGTGTCATGAGCTATCCCAGGGAACGTTAGGAGACTGACGGCGTACGCCATGGATACCACCGATGTGACCTGCAAACCTGCCCACAGTGTGTCTGCGCCCGTGCACACCAGTAAGCCAGAGTAAGTATGTGTGTGCGCGTGTTAGCCCGTGTGCGCATGTGGAAGAATGAGTAAGCTAGTGTATGAATGGTGAAGCCTGTGTAATGTCGTGTATGCATTTGTAAGCAGGTATACATGTGCACTACACACATCACACACGTACTGCACACACAGACACTCATGCTGCCAATACTACACACATCGGTGAAATGGCACATGGATGGAGACTACATCATCAGAGGTAACAGTGCTGTAAACTATGATACAGTGATGGTCATAGCTGCAATGCATCATGCCTGCTGAAGTACACCTGGAAGTAACACACTG
Source organism: Protopterus annectens (assembly GCF_019279795.1). Classification (NCBI taxonomy): domain Eukaryota; kingdom Metazoa; phylum Chordata; order Ceratodontiformes; family Protopteridae; genus Protopterus; species Protopterus annectens. The sequence goes on from NC_056739.1 coordinate 1,298,887,486, forward strand.
TGTGTTAACAGCATGCTAACATAATTTCAGTGGAATAAAGCCACTGTGTGCAGCAGCACCAGGTTAGTCAGATCCTGCATCAATGTTACACATCACAGGTGGTGGCACAGGTGACATCATATGCACAGGGTGTGGTGTTAACATGTCCAGAGCTGTCATAGAGCCATCCAATGTACAAGTAGGTGTGTGTGTGTGTGAGGGACAATGGTTACTGCATGGCCCAATAGTGGTGCAATGGGTGTGTGTATGTGATAGCTGTAGCTGTTTGTGGTAAGTGTGTGTGTCTGCAAATACACAGGTACAGCATGTGTCAGCCATATACAAGAGGTTGTGGGACAGTAACAGACCTTACCTGCCAGGCTGTAGAGATCCCCATTACTGGCCATGGACACCCCTCCATGCATCCAACACAACCCAGTCCTGCACCTGTCAATGTCTACACATACAGTCCTGGGAACTGTACCACAACCTGTGGATAAACGTGTGTCTGTAATGTTAACCTGGGGTGCATAGACTTGACAGTTACTACAGATGGATATGAGCCATACTCACACTCCAATGTAATAACCACCGCTGACTGTTTCCGAGATCTGCATACGACCACTCAAAGCTGCTGCACTAACATTGTTTCCAATGCCCATGTAATACCCAGCAACACAATAACCGGTCACTAAACATGTATAACCCACGATCACTACAGCACACAGTATGTGCACTATCACAGAGCCATAGCAGATGTACATACATCCAAGGTGTTCACGTACAGACAATGCAGCACAGCCAAGAGTGATAATCCCAACATACATATCAATATAAAATATATATATATATATATATATATATATACATATATATATATATATATATATATATATATATATATATATATATATATATAGCTACATATCTCTCTCTCTCTCTATATATATATATATATATATATATATATATATATACATATATATATGTAGATAGATATATACACACACACACACACACACACACACACACACACACACACACACACACACACACACACACATGGCAGGGTTGGGAGCAGAACATAAACGTAAGCACTGTACCACATGACAGCATTACGCAGTTACAAAATGCGCTACCATGATCAGTGGATCACATGATTCACACAGGCACACGTCTAGCCTGCAGACAGCAGCATCAAAGGCAAAGACGCACGGATGTTATGGAGAGTGAATACTGTCAAAGCAATGTACTGTTGTCATGCAGCTGGAAACACACACACACACACACACACACACACACACACACACACACACACACACACACACACACACACACACACACACACACACACACACACTTGGCAGGGCTGGGAGTCGAACATACACCTAACTACCCTAACACACTACAGCATGAAGCATTTACAGAACGCGGTACCGACATTACTAAGCACAGCAGTCCCAGACGCAGACATCTAGGTGTGTGTCATCATCCGCAAAGGCAAAAGCATTGGTAGCAAACTGCTGTGGTGTGCGGCATCTAAAAGCAAGACTGAGTCCCCAGGCGGATGGGAGCATGCGCGCAAACACACACACACACACACACACACACACACACACACACACACACACACACACACACACTTGGCAGGGCTGGGAGTCGAACATACACCTAACTACCCTAACACACTACAGCATGACACATTTACAGAACACGCTACTGAGATTACTGAACACAGCACTCCCAGAGGCATACTTCTAGGTGGCTGACATCATCCGCAAAGGCAAGGATGCCGATAGGGAATGTATAGAGAGTGAGCTGTTTGAAAGCATATTACTGTCCCAAGGTAGACGTAGACAAACACACGGCAGTGGTGTGATCGGGGCAACCAAATATCTATGGAGCACTACAACAACACTACATAGATACGAGATGTGCCACAGACAGTACATCCTTCAAGACAGCAACCAGTGTGTTCAATGTAGGCATCCATTGTGACATTGAAAATGGACACCTGTTGCCTGGATGACCACCATCACTATACAGGATGTCAATGGCCATGCCCACAAGCTTAGTATCACACGTCTGTTTGGAAAGTACTGTGTGTCCATCTACACAACGGTGTACTGGGCATGCTCACACACTTAGCAGTTGCAAAGGGCCATCTTGCATGCATGCACATGGATTCTAAATCAAGTAGACCATAAGGAGGGAACCAGGGCATCATTACCAACATGCTGTTACTGTTGTTACAGAGACACATACTGTGAACATATAACAATGCATGCTAAACCTGTACTACATGGTATGTCTGGTGAGTGTCAGACAACTAATGTAATATACACGTCTCTCACTATTCACACACAACTAATGTAATATACACTTCTCACTATTCTCTCACTATTCTGTTCACCTGCATCGGACCATTTGAGCATGTCCCTGCACCAATGGTGTGGATGACAGGGATGTGGCACAGGCTTCATCATATGCACAGGGTGATACTGTTTGACAGGGGCATAGGCTGCACCAATGTATGACATCTTGTGTGTGGGTAAGGGCCAGTGATATGATTGGACATGTCTGTTCAGTATGCATGTGGGTGTTGTGGTGCCCTACAGATGTCTTTGCTGTGTGCGTGTATGTGTGCACACAGTTCTGCCTTTTGTGAGGCCTACACGGGGTATTCCAGATTGCACAGACTAGGTTGTACAGCTCACTGTGTCCGGCCACGGCCATGTGACCTGTGCCTGCCAGGGGTTCCACATGCAATACCAGGCAGAGGAACAGCTTGGCTACTGTCTGATGACACATGTCCACTGGAACCGTGTCCCTGCTGGGAACATCCAGGGCCACGTCCACGTGGCCTGCTGTGTCCTGGTGTGGACAGCACAGCACCAGCTGCACTGCTACTGCTACCAGCATTATGGGAGCGGCATGTGAGGTAGCACGCTCACGTTAACCTGCACTAGGTGGTGTAGCTGGCCTACGTCCACGTGGCCTACGCCTCACTCCTACCAGATGTTCCAGCACAGACAGCTCACGCTCGCGGATTGCCATGCCACAGTCAAGGATTCCGACCATGTCACCCAATCACCTGTCCAGAACATCAGCAATCTGCTGTTGAGCATTTGCCAATGCCTGGATGTTGTCATTTAGGATACGGATAGCGGCCCTCTGCAGCCTCTGCCCTTCTCTGTTCTGCCGTTCAGTATGTGCCTGTGCCACCATTACAGTCTGGAACATGCGTCTGGTGATACCAGCTGCTGCGCTCTGTCCTGCCGGTGCATGTCTGCCAGAGATCCTCCTATGAGCAGCACTGGCCACATGCCTGTGTAGCACATCTGCAGTCATTACACTGACACCATGGTGTGTAGACACACCTTCTGTAGCCACCACACATTCCTGTTCCACGCTAACAGACACTGACTGTCCTTCCTCTATGGCCACTGGTGATGCGGTATGTGTTGGCAGCAGAACTGTTTGTGGGGAAGAGGGGGACATAGCTGGGATGGCAACCATTGGCACAGATTCAGCCCCTGACAACCCTGCCTGTACCTCATGCATATGCTCATCACTGCTAGTATCTGTGGGGACACTAACATCAGATGGATCGCAGGAGGGTAACGCACCTACATCACCTGTGAATGCAAAGAAAGACTCTAAATTACAATAGACACTCACACAGACACACACACACACACACACACACACACACACACACACACACACACACACACACACACACACACACACAGACACACACACACACACACACACACACACACACACACACACACACACACACACACACACACACACACACACACACACACACACAGACACACAGACACACACACACCATGCATGTGATTTGACAGATGGCATGCAGCATGCCTGTGATACAGCAGAGGGCATGCAGCTCAGACATTAATAGTGTTAGTAAGCATACCTCCCTGGGGTGCACACTACAGCAAGCAGGTGTCATATCAGTAGCCATGCAGTTCACACAATCATGGTAGTATGCATGCATCTCCGTGATACACCATGTGGACCAGAACAGGATAACAGTACAGATGGCTGACGTGACCTTGACATGTAATCTGCTGATGTGTGCATTAACATGCATACATGTCTGACACAATGGTGTCCTGACACATGTACAGCATCATAATGGGCATCACATTGCGGTGTTGTCTGTATGCCCAACAGATAGAATGCATGTTTAGCAAATGTGCAAGAACATGGAAGGGTAGTGTGAGACGTCTACATTGCTATACAGTGTGAAGTACAGACACTGTGCCATTGCATGGCAGCATGAGGCATCTATATTGCTGTACAATGCATAATATGTACACATTGCATAGCCATAACTGCATGCATACCCATGACATAACTGTGGATTGTGACCCACGATGCTGAGGTGTATACACACCAAACCATGCTGTGTCAAGTGACAGGTCACTGGAGGACCTACAGATGACACCCCTGCACAACAACTACAGGGTCTTAGCTGCCTGGCAACCATGTCAATTCACCATTTCCCACATGACATTGATGTACCACACACACGAGGTGCACAGCTAACGGTGATGTCCTACAGCAGCAAGGGAAATGTACAGTATCTGTGGCCTGATGTGGTGTCTGTGTCTGGGGAAGCTGTACAGTTGACTACTGTCATGCTATGACACAGTCGTGATGTTCAACAGATCTTATATGGTAGACTTCAGTGACACCTCCACTAGCTGTGCACAGGCTTTTAGGATGTCCAGTGTACCACATCAACTGTATAATCAGTCAACTAAGGCTATAATTGGACCATGTGTGGACAATGTGCAACAGGGTGTATACACATCACATCTACTGCGTGGCTACGTGTCTCTGGCTATCCCCCATGGCCATGTGTGCACATGTGTTGGCCAAATATGTGTGATGGCCATCTATCTCACATGTCTGTGTTGTCCCATATGACACACACCCATAGATGTCAGATATGTCACCATCCACAGGGCTATGCAGACAACGGGTTGTATGCTTGGTATGTGGGGTATGGGTCATGGGATAGTGTGACAATATTGCAGCCAGAACTCTACATGTCTGGGACATGTCAGATGGCACATCACAATGTATGCACCCAATGCAGGGGCATATAACACAATGGTGACACCTGTGGGCTGCCCATATCACAGCTCACTGTGTGGTACTGTTTGTGTACCACACATGTTGTTCCAATGCATACTACATATGCCTCCGTTGTTGAACACCTCCACAGTTGTATGCACAGCTGACCACACATGTAGCAATGACAACTGCTGTGGTTACAAGTCGGTGTATCATTTCGTTTGTATATATTGCACATGGGTGGCCTGTGTGACTGATGGGTGATGCGACCTGTATATCATGACTGGAATGAACATCAAGTGTGCAACTGTTAACTGGCCACATGCCAAATAGATCTATGCTTTAACATGCCTGATACTGATGACAGTCTCACCTGCAATGGACTCATGTCTGTGCGTCATGCCAGAGGTACCTGTATAGGAGTGACACAGCAGCATGAACATTATCCATGACTGTATGACAGCCACAGGGTGCACTGTGCATGTTAACACATTTGCCTGTATAATAGCATATAGTATGCACATGTGTGCATACACAGGGTAGCATACTGTCGTATGCAGCATGTGTGTCCACATACCTTGCATATGTTGTTACTTTACATAATGTACAGTGACACATGCAACTAAATGGGATATAATAGCCATATGTGCAGTACTGACTTACCAGGCAACTCCAGGCTCATTGGTTGGGAGACACCCACCTCCACGATGGCAGCTAGTGTGTGTGGATGCTGTTCTGAGGGTGTCCCCAGACTGGCCAGTAGCTCCTTGGTGTGTGTGAGTGGGGGCTGGGTTGGTAGTCCACCACCTGTTCCACCTTGTTCCCTGGCGATTGCAGTGGCACGCTGTTTTGCATGTGGTATCAAGTCCGTGCAGTGTCTGCGCACCTGCTGGTAGGTGTGGTTATGGCCACCCACATCGTTCATCCTCCTGCGTAGATCCTGCCACAGGTCATCCCGCTGCTGGGCATGCTGTGGCACATGGCTGAACAACACCTCATAGTTCTCATGAAGGTACGGGATGAGGACATCATCCTCCTGGTAGCTGTATGCTGGAAGGTGTGTACGAGGCATTATCTGTAAGACATAATGATGGTGACAAGTCACAGTTTCAGAGATGTACAGAGATACTGCTGCACATACATTTCTATGACATCTAGTACATCTGCACAGTTATCTTTGCAAATCATCATGACACTGACATGACTGACGTGTTTGTGTCAACACATGTAACACCCGTTATGCACTGGATATCATCACCATATATGTGTGTCACCTCATTACAGTGTTCATACTCCATGTGAATGCTGTCTTGATGTGGGCATGTCTATTTGCCTGCATTGGTGTTCTTACCTATCTGCACATGCCTGGATGTGTCCACGGTAATGCTGTTGACCTTGATGTGTGTATATGTCACATATCTACACAGATACAGCCTTAATGGACTTGAGCAGTGACAATGCACACATACACATGGACACCTGTACATGCATGTGTTTTGCAATATACATCTACACAGCACTGTACAGCTGTTCAACATCCTGCCACGGATCTCCTGTGTTGCACATGTGATAGACATGGGACAATGGCTAGTCGGATGCCATTCGCAGGGATGGTTATCAACCATAGCATGTACAGCAAGGTTTCCTACCTGTAACAGACAGCCATTATGCCACCACGAGGTGCATCAGTGCCACATTACTGATCTGGACAGGTGATACTACATCTAACATGCGGCCATCACACCATGTATGACTGGAATGACATGTGCAGCTTTGATGGACAGGGTTGCATGGTTTGGCGGGAGTATGTCACATGTATGGCACAGGGATCTGTCCAGCATGTGGCGATCCTAGTATTAGGACGGTGGCTGTCCATGACGTATGTCTTACAGATCAGGATATGGACATGTAGCATGTCCATCATCATGGTGTAGCAAATGTCTTTATGCAATGTAGACAGCATGCTGCATAGTGGAGGTGAGGATTGTGAAGGCTGGTATCACCCATCCACGCATGGACATTACCCCTTAAAGGTGATATGTGATCCAATATTGGTCACCCCAGTGCTGTATATGCCTGTCCAATGATCTCTGTGCTCATGAATGGCACCCTGTCATGACATGGGTACCTTGTATGACTACCCAAGGGGCCTGGAGACGTCACCAAGGCAGGGAGGTGTACTGCACAGCACCATCCCTTACACAGTGTCCATAATGTTGACCACAGCCTAGGTGGTAGTTAATGGGTACAGGGATGTTCACCTAGTGGTGACAATGCTGACATCATCCCTCAGAATGTGCACATATGTCACACAACTCACCCACACAGCCCATTCTGTATGTTGTTCACAACACTGACACAGCTATTCCTCATAGGTCATGGCCATTCACATCCTTCCATACACAGATGCCTAACATTTGTCTGTGTGGTATGGGCTACAATGAGGGTGGAGTACAACACATTAACCCTGTTCTACTGTAGCTGGGACTGGTGTGATATGCACATGTCACTCTGGCACCTTTTGTAGTTGTGAGTCTGTTAACAGGCCACTGGTAGAACACTCCTGTGACATACAAAGGTATTTGTAATCAAACATCCGTACTGTCTTGTACATCTGTACTGCTAACATCTACAGTGATAATGGTTCACAGACATGCACACCATACTCAACAGGGTTATAGTGCGGTGCCATCCATTATGACTGTCAACACCACTTGTGGGTTGATATTATCCAACACCCTATCTGTATTGTATGGTCATGCTAGGCACTTGTTCAGAACTTGTGAGCATGTCATGAGCTACTGATTAATATAGCACCCATTCCACACCATTTCCCAGAGGTACACTGGCTGTCCTAAAATTTCCAGCTTGCTTATGGTACAACAGCTGTTGTACACATGCACATATCCTGTGAGACATGGTTGTATATACAGGCATGTCCAACTGTCACGTACCAGTGCTATTGCCTGTCTATATGATGGATATGTTGTACATGTGGCAATAGAGCAATTGTCTCATGTACACATTCAATGCTCACCTCCCAACATACGACACTACAGCCTGTGGGGGATGCAGTTATGCAGCCCTGCTGTGGGTAATGCTGTCACCAACCCTGACTGCACCTGACAGTCATGTGGGGATGTGTAACATTCGCAACACACCCCACTCATCACATAGTCTCACATGATCTCCACCACAGGCCACACATACGAGGACAACTTGTGCAGTACCTCTCCATACTCTGTGTAGGCACCAGAGGCAGCCCCCATCACAGAACACAACATCACCAACTTATAGCCCACAGACTCATGTGTGCCCATCACATACAGCCAATAGGGTGTTATAACATACACAACACACCAGTCAAAGGTGACTCTGTAGGCGGTCACACTGCAGTTCCACACAGCAGGCAACACAAGGCGATAGTCACTTACATCTTGCTGTCGTGTAACTGGTTCTGCAACATAACCTATGCACCCATGCCACACCTCACCAGGTATGATCTGACTGTCATTCTCCATGTTAGTGTGACTGCCCTGAGATGCCACTTCACAGACTATGTGTGCAGGGACATGCAATAGCTCACCAGTCTTGTAGCCCTGAAGGTATGGGCCTAGCCCTGGGGAGCATTATGCATTCATCCGGACCCGATACCACTGTACAATGACTGACTGTGTCACTTCAACAGTTGCCTATGCTTCTGCTGTCAGTCCACAGGCATCTGGTATCTGTCCGCTTTGATGACCTGCACCTGTCAGCCCTGGGAGTACAGATCACATGTAAGGCTCTTGCTGCTTCTATACTGCCTGTCTTGCACAGTTTCCAATAACAGTCACCGGCAGAACGGGAATTGTCAAGCAAGACATGGGGTCATGTGACACAATGCTTGCATCTTCCTCTGTGACGCACACAGGCAAGGCACACCTTATAATTCACCACTCCAATATCTCTGCAGTAACTGGGACCTGCCTCTAGGCTCTGCAAAGCACACCTGCAATGACAGGTTATAGACAGACCATACCTTTCAGGCACATACCTGGACCAGCACACCCACAGCTGAGGTGTTCCCATATCCCACTAGTTAAACACTCAAAGTGAAACAAATTCCAAAATACCACTGTCGCTTGAACAATGTAGCAGCCAGACTGTGTTGAATAAATTCGTTTAATCAATTCTGGTACCTCGGCCTTCGCCTTCTCACCCACATCATTTTGTTAACAGATTTTCAGATTTTTCTAGTATTTTAAGGAAAGTAGTAGTGTCACTGTGGCCTATCATTGTTGGAGATGATAAGGCAGGAAAATTGTTTCCTAACACAGTAACATTTTCCTATGGTAGATTTCAAAATTTGAAGGAAATATTAAATACTAGAAGCAAGTTAACAAAGAATTGAAAGGTAGGGACTTACCAGTGTGGGAGATGTAAGGATTGTGCTAGAGTTAGAAATTTAGATGGAACAAGAATTAACAACGTGAGATACAGTGTTTTGGAATTTTTTGATTGCAACTCTTCTGGGGTGGTTTATATCATAGGGTGCAATTGTGCAACCCAGAAATGGTATATTGGACAGACCAGAAGGAGAGTCAAGCTCAGAATTCTCAAACATTTGGGAGACATCAGGAATAGGAGGTTCGAAAGTCCGGTGGCCAGTCATTTTTGTGAACAGCACAGGGGACTTTCTGATGGGCTAGTTTTTTGTGTTCTAGGTAAACCAAATAATGTGGGTGACAACAATTCAGGTTTTTATAATAGGTTGTTGGAAATGGAATCTAGATTTATTATAAATTATAATACTCTTTTTCCTAATGGGATGAATTTAGAAATGTAAAGTTATAAAAGTATAAAATTATAAGTTTATAAATTTTGTATAATAAAAGTATTTTATATATATTTTTTATTTTTATGAAAATTGTTATATTTATGAGATGGTTTATTTTGGGACATGCTAAATAAAGCATGTTGTTTTTTAAAAAAAGTTTTTTGGAAAAGTAGTTTTGGCTTTAAGAAGAAAAATATTCAATTGTTTCATTGAAATCAATTATTTATGTAAATTGTTTCAGGATGATTTATAAGGGACTGTATTGTGTATTACATTTATTCCATGAGAAGGTGAAGGCCGAGGTACCAGAATTGATTAAACGAATTTATTCAACACAGTCTGGCTGCTACATTGTTCAAGCGACGGTGTTCCCATATCCCACTATGTTGTACACACATCCTGGCTAGTTACTTAGCACAATGCATCAGAGGTGCTCCACGTGCAACTAATTGTGTCCAGAACCGCTATACACATTGTAACAAGCTACAGGTTCAACAACATACCCCATGGTTACCAGACCTCATTTGTTGGTGTACTGGACAGTAGGGCTCAGACAGCTACTACTGATGTGTGACTGATACTACCCCACACTTAAATGGGACAGCCACTCATGTACCGACACATCCATGAGTCATAACCTTGGCTGGATCAACCCATACACACCACCTCCAAGACCAACATTGACCTTGACATGAACACTACACACATGTGACTGGTGTTCCACACCTGGGGTTATCCCCTCATTGGTGGTTTCCGAACATATGCTAATCAACCTTGTTAGCCACATCCCGGCACCACACCCTTCATGGCATACACAGTACATGAGTACTACAACACCTACTACAGACATCTTATGACAGTGGTTGTTAACATCATGACACTCGTGCAGATGGACAATGCACATACAAATGCTGAAACATACCCCAGTGCACTTCATTAGCATGTAGACGACTGCATGGATCATGCTATTCCACACAGAGCCATGATGGTACACACCAGATAACGGACGCCACTCTGGTGGTCAGGTTCCATGGACATAATGTACAACAACAGGTGGAGGCTGTTGCACAGTGGTATACAATCCCATGGGTGGGGTAGCTCACTGGTCAGCTTCGGTAGGGCCACGGGATCCCTCATCACATACTCCAAGACTAGCTACGTAAACATTACTGCGACACATTCTGGGGTGTACCACAAGGCATTATGGTGGTATGTCAGTAGTCGATGGCAACACCCACATCTGCTCTCACATACAACAGTCACTCAGGAACATTACAGACCCAGGTGATGTTGGCAACATGCTGGTGGATGGATTTAATGGTAACATTACACCCTCTCACTCACTACAGGGCCACAATCCATGCAGGAACATTGCAGTGTCCCTGCGGTCACACCTACACAGTACTAACCTGCACTCTATATGTCCTGGGACACTGGCCCCATGTCACCTTCCAAAGTCCCAGGCTGTGATGTCCACAAACCTCTGAATGACATGTCTCCCCACTAGGCCACCATATTCAGTAATAGTCTTGTATCAGACATTGTGGCCCCTGAATGGCACACAGCAACATTTATCACACTCCACACAGGTGGCACCACAATGCACGAGTGGGACTATAGTCCTACACACCTGCCTGGACTGTTCTGCACGGCTATGGGGCACATCATCAAGGACGTCATTCACAGAGACATTGTTGAGCTCCGGTCCTTTGATGCCACCCAGGTTGGACTTGTTAGGACCAGAGCATGGCCTCTACACCTGGTGGACTCCTTTCATACAGTTACCAGGGTAGTTGATGATGGTAAGGGAGTCCACACATCCTACATTGTCATCTCATTGCCTTTCAGCACCATTCTCCATTCTGGTATTGACAACATACACATCCACCTGCACATCGTACCCTATGTCTGTGGATGTTATGCAATGTGGCTCATGCACAGGATGCACACAATGAGGGTAGCATACCATAGTACCTACTGCATTTCAGTTACATTTGGCATACCACAGTCCTCAGTCATTGGGCCCCTCATTTTCAGTATATGCTTCCCTGAGGTACAGGCTAGCACAGAGGGACTTTCCCTGCCTAGCTTTACAACCCCCTGCATACAAAGCACCATGATTGATCCACCAGCTGATACTGACTCCATCCATACGGGTGTCACTGTGACAGATACCTGATATGAATATCATGGCCTCAAGCTGCATGACACAAGGTCCATGGACATCACCTTTGCATTACACCATTCACCCACTATCACATAGGTGGTAGTCCCCTACATACATGTCACATTGTACATGTTTGTAGTACACACGTATGTCACACCCACTCCTGTGATTACCATATTTCCACTGTGGCGTGGATATCCTTCTACATGGCCACACTTATCTGTACTGGGTGCGTAGCTGGTACATTGGCACCCATTGTACCTCTGAACTCAGGACTTCTACACACATTCAAGGGTACACCACCCAATTAAGGGTGTACCTTACACAACAGCTACACCTTTACATACCACAACATTAACACACCATGACGTTTATTGAGCTCCGACAGCTAAGGTATGCGGCTGAACTACGGACACCACGTCTGTACACATTTGCATACTACATACTCAGGGGTGACCTCTGCTGAACAGACAGGGCCCATGTCCACAACAATATTAATGGATATACCACATACATTGACATACGCAAATGCCACTGTGAGCAACATGCTCATGGATATGAGCACACACGCAACAATGAGTGGGATGTGCTTGAGGGTTACATTCCCAAACCGGACACTCAACATGCTTTGGAACATGACTCCTATGTACATCACGCAGGGGCACTCAGTAGCACTGTTCATGTGATACCTCCCTTGGTGTTTGGGAGACACATGTATGCCAGGGATTACTGCAGTGGCTGTACTGTGCAGAGGTGCAGGTAACACATGGCTCTGCTGATCACAGGACACTAACCTAGAGAGGTGCCACTGGTGTGAACACTGTAGTTGTGCTTACACATAGACTTGCCAGACTGCATAGTACCCCACTATGAACCTGTGAAGCTATTACATGTCCTTTGTGCATGGTTACTTGCTAGCCCTTCCATTTAGATTAGCTATCATGCTATTACAATGTCCCGTGCCTACAAGCCATATGTATCCTGTTATTGTACATGCCAATAGACGATACCTTTGGTAAGCATGATATGCCTGTTATGCTGTTTAGAATATCTGACATATCTACCTACAATACTATACATTACACATATTTTACATAGTATCCCATAATGCGAAGCATACTTGCACAGTGGGACCACCTTAGACATGTCATTGTTGTTATATGCCCATACACATGCATACTTGCACAGCGGGACCACCTTAGACATGTCATTGTCATTATATGCCCATACACATGCCTACTGTGACAGTATATCAACATATACTATCCCCGGCTATGGTACGTACTTGTTGGACATACCCTACCACTGACGGCGGGTTGTATGTAATAGTTCTGTTTAAAGCCCTCATGTAGCATCCCTTGTGGTGTCTGTGATGTGTACCTTGTGGCCCACTGCTGGACGCACAGTTTCTACAAGCTTGAGTATGCTCAGCAAGACATCACTACATAAATACCTTTTCCCATGTTATGCATTGCGGACACTTTTAATTAATGCAAACCAGACTATACATACAGTAGATAATTAATACAAAACATGCTATACATAAACTTACATACCGAGTGTTCTACATACCTTGTTATCGTTACGGACGTTCGTCTCTATCTCTCTCACATTGCTTACACTGGTATTTTGTATGAGCATACGGTTGAATTTCTGGCAAGTCTTCCTTATATATGTCAATACCTGTAACATGTGGTTTCCTGACACCTATTGGTGTTTCTGAGTGACTAATTACTTGCATATCAGCTGTGCAGCTACTCCATTCACCAATTACGCGGCAACAGTGGGCTATAATTGACTTCTGCACTTGGGCGTTGCCCATTTCCCTACCTTTGGGGAGATGGCCTGTATTGTGTTTTGTTATGTGTAATTGCAACTGCTATGCATAGAGACAAGTATACTTTGGATTCATGTCCCCCGTGGATTGTATGTGACAGCTAGAGTATGTGGTTCAACATGTGGGTGTACCTGTCATCCCAACGTCTGTTAACGGACTATTGCAAACAAAACCTGTAACATCGCCATTTGTTCCATTATACAACAGCTGCAATTTTGCATGGCGCCTTTAATTGTGTCTCTCACAAGGTATGTTGATGGTTCTGCAGTTGTAATTGACTGACTGGTTGTTTGTGCTGTTATTACAGTCTGTATTGCTATAGTTTCTAGTGTGGGGGATGTCGGTGGGTGTATGTAGCATATACAGGTTTGTGGGGCTTGCATTTCTACATATTCCATATATATGTGTGTGGGCTCCATCCCTAATTAAAGAGTTATCAGTTAGTAGACTTATGTTACGGGATTGTACATTGGGCTTTTGTTAATTGGTTTCTATATAGTATGCAGGTGAGGTTGATACTTCCATACCTCCGGAATTGCAGCGATATGTAAAGGGATATGTCTACATGACAGCTATTCCGTGTATTTCTATCCCAGATATTTGCAGTCATTGCGGTTGTGTTGGTAACGGAACCTCTTTGCCATGGGTTGCCACCTTTTCATATAGCCATTGTTGGACACTTCCGGGACACACAGCGGTGTTACAGGCCAACACATAGCCACGGTCAGTACACAGGATAGCACATACTTTTATCCTCAATACATACCTATTTTTGTGGGACTTTGGCTACTTATCATATTGCATGTGACATTCACGTTTCTTACATACAGGCATAACTATTTAATGCTACTATTACATTATATATCGGACATATTAATGTCCTACGATCTCAGACATTTGCCCTTTGTAATATTTTCTGTCAGGACACACCTGCCCAGGGAGGGGCTTGTCCCTCCTAATGTGAGACAGGTGGTAACCGTATGCCTACGGCTAGCTATACCCACACCTACCGTAATGATCTACCTCCGAGTTGGGACTAACAGACACATGATGCGGACACACACACACACACACACACACACACACACATTACAGTCACACGGGGATGCACACAACACCCTCAACATACACAGACTACGGCACTCACAAACACAGTTGAACACAGTACCTACGTGGACCGCAACACCGGCAGTGGTGACTAATTATCCATTCATATCATCATACTATTACTCGCGGTTGTACTGTTCCAGTACTGTGTTCTTTTGGTCTTTCAGCCTTGTGGTTAAGCATGTCGGTATGTTACACATTCCATAGTTGGCAGTATCCTAATTATTTGTACCTCCAAGGTGTTATGAATGTCATTGACCTATCTATATATATTTGCAGATATTGCTGAATCCATACATATCAACATATATCACTCTATCGCCCTTTCTATCTGTATTATATATATATATGTATATATGTATATATGTGTACAGGCAAGCTACACCTTTCATTGTGTACTTGTTGGTGTATACTGTTTCCTGGACTCCGCACGTTTGTGTCTGTACCTGTCACATTACACACCTGCCATAGGTTAGGGTTGCCAGCTGTCCCACTCTGCGAGGGATAGTCCCTCTTTGGGCAGTTGTGTCCTGCAAAATATTTGTAAACATGGCAAATGTCCTGTGATTTTAGAACATACTTATTTCCTATAGTTGATGTAATATTCGCATAAAACAGTTATTCTGTATCTTAACCAACAAACAGAATAAGTAAGCCAGCATTACAAGAATCAGCTTTTATCTAGGCAAAACAGTGCAGTTCTGCTTTTCGTACTGGCCGGGTGTATGTGTCGGCCTGCAGACATCTGACGTATTTCCCACATTAGTCATTTGAAGAGGTGGCAACCCTACCATAGGTACATCTTGCCTAGCAATAGTGTTAGGTGATTCGATACATGATTGCGTGTTCTACACCTGGCAGTGGTTGTTTTACCCTTCAGAGCAGGTGCTATTAGTACAGGGGTGAATAATGCTGGTTTCACCTGTTCTGGACATCACTGACCGTGATCTGCGCGATATTCGGAGTAGCTTATCCCTGTTTCGTGCATATCCATATAGTCATATTTAAACGTCGCTTACTAGCAGTGGGCAATGCATATTCCCGGTAATGTGTGCTAAACATGATCTGCTGACCTGCATCCGACATGCATTACTCGTGCCTTAGGGATTACGTTACATCCCTTGCAGGATGTGGGACCGGGAACATAAACGACGATCACTGCATTTAACATATGGCCATCTGGGATTTGTACACGTGTTATGTCGTTTTGTACGTGGAGTATACTACGGCTGTTACTCCATACTGCACTCACATGGGTAACTTAGTTAGTTTACATATTGATGAGTCTAGTTAATGGTATGTCCATGTGATGTTTACTGGATGTGCGCCGGCATTGGGTATGTATATCTCAGTGAGCCACACACGATACTGTGCTACACCTTCAAACAACCGTGGGTGGAGCATGCTGGGGTGACGAGTACCTGTCATGGGTACACCCCATGCCTTGACACAACATCCATGATTATATTATGTGGAGCCCCTCATTAACGCAGCAGGGACTCTGTGCTAGTGTGTGCAGAACAGTGCTTACACACATGTGCTCCCACGATTGCCTCTGCTCCTCTATGCGACAGTTGGCTACTCGATGTTGTGGCGACAGCGGACACTGTTTGCCCCATTTGGTGTATGGCCTCTGACAATCGGCAGTGTACCTACCGATGTACCTGGGAACCTATACACACAGCACCACCATATGCTGATAGGTGCATGTACTGTTCAGGTGTTGACATTCCTTGTTCCAATAGCTGTTGTGTGTACAATGTTTGAGGGCTGCCTATGTAGGATTCACACAGTGGGCCACCTATACATTACAATTTACAGGTGGTCGTGCTTGTGTGCCTTCCATTTTACTATGTGTGCAGGTGGAGAGGTGTGTCAGTCCGTAGGGGCCTACACTGTCAGAGTATGTGCTATACGTTCCCTCTTTGCCAAGGCGTAGGCATATTGGGCACACCTCCATCTGCCTACTGGGGCTGGCACAGTGTGTTCATGGTCTGAATCCCCCTGTGCCTGTGATGGCCTTGGCAATCGAGGTGGGCTATGAGGGCCTTCACCATTTTGTACCTGCTGCAGCTGTTTCCACAGGATCATATTATGTAGCATGGCACATACTATGATGATGTGGGCACACGTGCCTGGAGAGTACTGCAAGGATCCACCAGACATGTCCAAGCACCAGAACCGTGATTTCAGCATCCTGAACACATGCTCTATGATGATTCTGGTTTGTGCGTGTGCCTCATTATGGTGTTCTTGCATGGGTGTGTGTGCATTTCTGATGGGAGTCATCATCCATGGCTCCAGTGCATAGCCAGCATCCCCCACAAGGTGGCCATGTGGGATGTCCCCCCTGACAAATACCTGATACAGCTGTGAGGCATGCCAGATATGGGAGTCATGGAAGCTTCCAGGGCTGCCAGCACACACATCCATGATAATGCCCTGGGCATTGCACACGACCTGGCAGTTGATGGAGTGGAATCCCTTGTGGTTTATGTAGAGCCTACCATGCTCACCGGGTGGTGACTTGATTTGTAATGTGCATGCAGTCTATCGCACCCAGTACCTCCGGGTAGTGTGCCACACGGTGGAAGTTACGCATATTGCTGGCCAACTCCTCATGAGTTTGGGGGAAGTATCTATGCTCATTGGCATGTGGTAACATGGCATCCAGGAACTGGTGTAGTACCCTGGATGCTGATGCCTGTGAGATCCCCATTATATCTCCAGTTGGCCTTTGAAAGGTACCTGTGGCTAGTATTCGCATTCTTACACATACCTTCGTGTCCACTGGGATGGGTTCCCCTCTGTTATTTCTGGTTCTCAGGCGTGGCCAGCACAGCTCCACTATTTGCTGTAAGATGTCCCTGTCCACCCTGTAATGCTCTACTATCTCCAGATCATGTAGCCCCTGGTAGGTTACCCTTGGTCTGAACACTCTTCTCCTCCTCCGGGGCCTGTGGTGGTTGTCAGCATCATCCTCCACAACTCCGTCAGTCTCTAACACATGCTGATGAATCACAGCTATGGCAGCTCCCAACATGTACATTTTAAAAGTTCCCTGTGTGTTTACACCTATGGTGCAGTGTTTGGGAATTCAAAGGTGTGTGTTGGGTGCTTTCACACTTTATACTATTGTGCTGTGAACACCGATGATGTCATAGGGTGTGTATGTACGATCATAGCTGCAGGGTATCTTATGTGTTTTACTGCCGGAACTACTATTGTGGTGCCTTTGGTGTTGAATTACATTTGGGTGCCGTGGATTACCTCTTGACCTTCCCTTTACATTTCTGCACGTTCCACCTACCATTTTCTGGCATGCATCCAGCAGCCTGCTTTCATTTGTACTTTCCTAGACCTGGCGTATCTTGCATAATGTGTGCTATTGCCAGTCTACTGTCGGTTTGCTTTGCTCTGCTATGACAGATCTCCTATCTTTGCATTCCAATGCCTCGTCTCCTTTCTTTGCATTCCGATACCTCCCCTATTCTGTTTTGCAGGTTTCTGCGAGCAGACTTGACAGCTGCTGTCGATTGGCCGCCGTGAGTTGATTGGTGTTGATTGCTCATTAGTACGCCAATTACCCTACTTCGGCATTTCCTTCTTTTCTTCCCCTGGCCTTCCTGTTTGTGCTATTGTTCACGCCACGTGCATCCGCTTACTGGGTTTCGGGCACGTTTTCATCTCCATACACATGCGCTTTTGGGCACCATGTGTGCTCTCAACTAAACAATTCTATACCTTCCTCCCCACCCCTGTCCTGCAGCTTTGCTTAGCAACGGCCAGGCCAGATTTGCATTGCTCCAATGTGCTTGCTGCTATGGTGGCACACCCCTCTGCTGATGTCATGTATCTCCTCTGAGCCACTCCTCAGTGTTATAGCGCTGCGCCGTATGGTTCAACCTTCATCCAGTGGGACATTTGCGATTCAGTATTATCTGCCTCATTTGCATGGCATTGACTACTAATTCATAGTTACTGCGCCAAATACTGTCGCAGGCCCTTAGTAACCCTTGCACCTTGGTTGTGGTGTTCCATGCCTACCATTGTGTATTATGGTGTAAACCTGATTTGTATTACATTGCGATTTTATGACATTTTTATATATTTTCTTTATGTTCCAGTTTGCGCACACATGCCCTGAGGTTGTACTGTGCGTTACTGTGGACATGACATTAAATGTTGTTTTTTAGGTGTTGTGCATCTTTTCTTATGCCATTGGCTGTGTATTTAGCCATTGGCATATGTTAACTTTGTAATACATGAGTCTGGTCCGCTTTCATAGCTCCAATGTTCTGTTTGGAAAATGTAAACCATGTTTTTTGGTTTATATTTCTGTGGGCTTATGCTACACCTGCACCACTTCATGAATCACTATCTGCCTTCATTTGCATAGTGCGACACTGTGCATGGGGTGATTAGCATACCTATGCCGAGGGATGCACATTTCTGGTGTACGCCGGTAGTGCACGTGGTATTGGATCGTACCTGAATCACTCAACGGCCATATTTGGCATTATTCCGCCTATGCTACACCTGCATCTGGTGCAAGCTTCATGAATCCCGGGGAGTGTTTTAAATTAAGAAGCAGTAGCAACTGTTTAGCATGGTGACAATGAGATGGCTTGGTTAGTCTGTGATTTCTGTAATTATATCATCAAATCAGAGAAGTTTTGCTCCATGCTGGGACGTTTGAATGTATATAAGTTTGAAATGTTGTTTTTTAGTATTTGTCCATAACAACAATTATTAGTACTCGGTTATTATATTTTAAGCTAAATCACTTTAAATCAGTGCATTTACATGTTCATATGAATGCTAACATATTCTCTCATTAAATATCAGTGGACTTAATAATCCATTGAAAAGGAGTAGCTTAAACAAATATTTAAAACTGCATAAAGCTCACATAATTTTCTTACAAGAAATGCATTTCTTATCTGAAGATGTAGATAGATTGCTGTTAAAAGATTATTAAATTCTTGTGAGCTCTCATTTTAAATCAAAAAGGACAGGCACTCTTATTCTTTGGAGAAATTCATTACCTATACCTAAAATATTAAATATCTATTCAGAAAATGGCATTCAGGGTTTAGTGTTAGTAAAAATTGACAAAAAAAAACATATACCTTATTGAATTCTTACTGGTGGATACCTGGAATTGGAACCAAAGTTGCTAAGAAATTTTTGGATTTTATAACCTTATATACAAAAGGTGAATTGATTATTGCAGGACATTTTAACTGTATTAGTTTCCAGTAACGACACAACTACTGATAAGGTTCCTAAGCTATCCTCAGTAGCTAAACACTTAGATAATTTTATTAATTCTCAACATTTGAGAGATACCTATGATATTAAATCAACTAACTCTCTTAACTTTACACATTATTCTTATAGATTTCACACTTAGACAAACATTGATACAGTTTTTACTTTGAGTAGTTTATTTACTAAAATTGAAGATGTACTGATAACTTCATGTCCTTTATCTGACCACAATGCTATTACATTTATGTTAAGGTTAAAGCCAAGTAATTTAAATTTCTATCAGAGAATCCCTACAGTAAAATTAAAAGACTTTACGGAATGGTGTCTAAAAGAAATAGATCAATACACTGAAATTAATAATAATGGAAAAGTTTCAGAAGCAATTCTCTGGGATTCTTTAAAAGTGTATCTATATGGAAGAATTAAAAATTGGTACATATCTGAAAAAAAGAGTGGGGCATGAAGTTAGTCTAATATAAATAAACTGAAATCCAATAAAAAAACTTATGACAAATTGCCAAATGATGCATTGAAAATATTAAATATATATTGATGTACTTCACCATATAATATCAATATAGGTAGAAAACATAAAATTACAAACTTACTCAATAAACCCAAAAAGCTTACACAGGTTGATTGTTATATCTAAAAAAAATAAAAAATAAAAAATATATACTAATCATATTAAAGAAATTATTTACAAACAATGTGATAAAAATTAAAAGTGACTGAGTGATTTAAAAGACATACTAGAATGCTTTAGGAAGCATTATGCAGAAATTATTAACAGAGACAGACTTAGAAATCAACAAAATAACTGATGACTTTTTGAAAAACAATATAAGGTTTAAATTAACCAAAGAACAAAGATCCAAAATTGATAAGACATTCTCTTTTATGGAGTTAAAAGATCAAATGAATAATTGTAAACCAAATAAATCCCTTGATATTGATGGTATATGGCATAATAATAATAATAAAAAGTTTTTGAACAAGTCAAACATATGTTAACCATCCCCCCTCCTGAAAAATGTCCCTGATATCTCCTATCTTGAAACCAAATAAATATTCCAACTTATGTTCTTCTTACTGTCCTATTTCATTATTAAATGTTGATTATAACATATTTGTCTCTTCTTGCAAAAATATTGAACCTTATTATGCATGATTAATAGATGAGGATCAATCTGGATTTATACTACATAGAAAGTTTCAGAACAGCATAATTAGTCTTAATATTTTAATAGATCTGGCTAATAAAAACAACAAAAAAAATATCTATAATAACTCTAAATATAAATAAGGCTTCTGATTCTGTTAGTTGGAATTCTTTGTTCACGGCACTTAAACAGTATGGATGTCCCTAGATTTTATAAATCTTATAAGTAATCTCTATAGCAACTCATTCTCTTTTATTAAAATATTTTTATAGCTATTTCAAAATATTAAAAGGTACAAAACAGGGTTGTCCCTTGTCACCTCTATTATTTTCTCTAGTAATTGAACCTTTCACAAACCTTTTTCGATCTAATAGCAAAATTCAGGAATTCTTAATAGGTGAAAGTTATTCATGTAAAATGCAGTTATCTGCAGATGACATTTTAATAAAAGTGGTGATGTTGAAGCTTCAATAGAAAGTTTAACCAAGTCTATTAATTACTTTGAAAAAGTGCCAGGTTTAATGTTTAACCCTGATAAAACAGAAACTTTACTTATTAATAAAAAAAGTTAATAATTATATAAGAAACTATAAGAATTTTATTTGGGAAAATTCCCAAATTATTTATCTTGGAATTATAATTAAATCTATTGTAAAATACTAAACAGCAGTAAATTATAATAATTTCATAGACACTACTACTAAAATAATTATTAATTGGAACATTTTGTTTACAATGGAAGATAGACTTTCTTTAATAAAAATGATAATCCTTCTAAAATACTTTTCTGTCTATAATCACTAATTATTCTCCTTCATAAAGAAATCTTTAAGAAATTAAATTCTACTCTTCTTAATTTTCTCTGGTTCCTCAATAAAGCAAGAATATACTCTGACTGAAATGTTAAAAGTTGTCAAGAAGGTGGATTACATTTTCCAAAGGTTGAATTATATGCCAAATCCATAATTCTCCATTAAAAATCTCTATGGTTAAATTTCTCTTACCAATCCACTTGTAAATCCATTCATGAAAGAGTCCTAAATAATAACAGCTATGTTGTAAAACCTATCTCTAAATTTGGAATTGACACATTTTACTAGATCTTGAAAGACTTATGTTTAAATGAAAAGAAAAAAATATATATTTCTCTCCCTTCAGTGATTAAATCCTTATAAATTTTAAAAGTTTCATAAATTCTAATTATATAGTTAAAGATTTATTGTTTTTATTGTTCCCTATATCAAATATTGAGGGCTGTTTAGGAATTTTTAATATAAACAAAATGCTAGACCTTAGAAATACAAATTTAATCTTTTGGCATCAATTATTAATTGGAAATAAATCATATAATACAGATTATCTCCCCGCAAGACAGTGTTTAGAAAATAATAATTGCTTGACTATACAATCTGTACAATCTGACTATAAAATATGTTAGTGATAAAATCAACATCTCCATGGATTTTCAAACAAAACATATTCCACAGATATTTGATTTTTTTCAGAATTAATAGTAACTCAAATAAGAATAAATCATATATATCAATAATTTGTAAAATAATAAGCAAAGAGTTTGGTTCCACAGTTTCATTATTTTGAAATTACTCAACTAAGATTAATGAGAAGGTATTTCTGATGAAGATAAATGCCTAATTCTTAAATCTACAGGAAATCTACTTCTCCCCTTTATTAGAAAATATATACATTGAGATTTCTTCATAAAGCTTTTTTTAACTCCACATAAAGTGGCTTTAATATATACCTATGGGAAAATTAATTGTTGGAGGTGTAATGACATCTTGAATGCAGATTGGTTTCATATGATATTGGTTTGTGAAATAGTAACTCCTTTTTGGGTTAAATTTAGGAATTTTGCCCAAGATTTGTGAACAGACAATTGTAACATTTCTGACTCCTAGATATTAATTAATACTGCAGTTCCAGATTCCATTCCAAGGTGCAGGTGCCTCTCCTTTGGTCCATTGTAGCTATAGCAAGAAAAATAGTCACAAAAAATGGAAATGTAAAACTACTATTTCTTTCACTGAATTCATTAATTTAGCAAAGAATATAGGTAAAAAGAATTGTCAAGTGCCAAAATGAGAACTTTGAATATTACTCACCAGTTTACATTTTGGTCAAAATTAAGTGATTTACTTGATACATTTTAATGATTTAGTTTTTCATGTTTGACTTTGCTGTGAAAATCTGTAAATAACGGCAAAGGAACAAATAGTGCAATAAACACTAGTAACCACAAAAGCACTGTATAGAGAAAAGCGGTGCACCGGACAGCTCAGGAACAAAATCAAGTTTATTGTCATAAAACGTCACGAGTATAACAAACACAATTTTCGTCAAAAATTCAGACTTCATCAGACAACTAAACACAATTCTAACACGTAATTTATATAAATTACTATAGGACAATTAATTCAAACCACCCAATCGGGAAAGTTGCTCATAAATATTAAAAACATACAGCTTATTAACATTAAAACTCCATTTCCCAGAAGGAAAACAATGAATAAGTGGTAATAATATTTCATAATACATCATTAAGAAATGTGCATAATTCTGAATCGACTGATGTGAATAATTGAATAATTTCCATATGGTCTCTTAAAAACTAAGAAACAAATGTAAACAAAATAATCACAACAACCTTTTCCGTATAATTGAACAACAGCACCCTCTAGAGGTTTTCGTAGAACAACACAATAAATAACAAAATCCATGCTCCAGATCAAGCTGACATTCTCTGAATGCAAGAACTAAAAAGGAGAATAACATGATGCAAACTCTATATCTTGAATAGCAGCCTAATAAATATGTGTATGTAAAATAGTGAAAATTAATAAATAAAAAATAAAAAATAGTAAATAGTAAATAAAAAATAAAAAATAGAAAATAAAAAATAAAAAATAGATAAAAAATTAATGGATAAAAAATTAATAAATAAATATTTATAATAATATGGAAATGTGTATATAAAAATATGATGGAATAAATACAACTATAAATACTAAAATGAATTGATGTATCAGTACCCATTCAAAAAACTAAATAGGTATATAACCCTACAGTCTAGCTGCTCTCATCTTTAACATTGGAGTAAGGGAAACAGAATCATTTAATCCTGGGGCCCTATTGGCTTCTAGGACCAATTGCCAATAAAGTTCACGATACTCTATCTGAGTTTCCCATAACCCACCTCTTTCATCTTGTTGTAACTCTTCAATGATAAAAAATTAATATTTTGCTAGAGGACAGGATAAAATATGTTTATAAAGAGCATTCGTAAGTTTTCTATTTTTTATATCGTTCATATGTTCATATATTCTTCTCCTGATCCTCCTTTCAGTCTTCCCTACATAAAAACTAGAGCAAA
The DNA here is from genome assembly GCF_019279795.1 of Protopterus annectens. Lineage (NCBI taxonomy): Eukaryota > Metazoa > Chordata > Ceratodontiformes > Protopteridae > Protopterus > Protopterus annectens. The sequence continues at coordinate 1,298,912,341 of NC_056739.1, forward strand.
TCTTACAAGAGGCGATATAAACAACACCAAATGAGTCACAAGTGCTATGTGATCTACTGAAAATTTCCTTTCCCCTAGCCTCAACATATAAACTACATTTATCAGCCATCCAATGACATTGGGGACACATTTTGAATGGAAATGTGCCATTAGCTTTCTTAGTTTTCTTAATCCCTACCTGTGAAGGTGTCAACCAGTCCTTAAGGTTACGTCCTCTTCTAAAAATAGTTTTAAAAGTGGTCTTCCCAAAATTAAGGTCACTAATTTCCATAAAATGATTCCATTCTTTGTTAAGAACCTTCTGAATAATCATAGCATCTCCACTAAAATCAGTAATAAAAGCACTATTAAAATTATTACAATCCTTTGTAAAGGGGTTCACCAGCCCAGCTGGATTAATAGTTTCAAGAATATCACTGGACTTGTCAGCTTTACCAAGAATAGGATAAAATCTATCATTCCTCTTGTCCAGAACTTCATCTTTTATTTTCGATATAAATTCTAAAGGGTAACCTCGTTCTAAAAACAACTAGGTCAGGAAATCACATTCACCCACAAAATCTAAGTCATGGGAAGTCATTCTTGAAATCCTTACAAACTGACCTTTCACTATACTTCTTTTTTGGTGAATGGGATGTCCACTGGTAAAATGTAGGTAACTATTGGAAAAGGTTTTCTTCCTAAACACCTTAGATTTAAAATGGTTATAATCTTTAATTAAAGTAATATCCAAATAATTAATGGAATGAAAACTCACTTCATGGGTGAACTTCAAGAATTCAGTGGTGTTATTGATGTATGAGATAAACTCATCTAATTTCTCTATGGAATCATTCCAAAATAACATAATGTCATCCAAATACCATTTATATAGAACCCAACAGTCTTTATAAGGACTTTGACAAATAAAATTCCTTTCCCAGGTGTTCAATACCATATTGGCAAAGATGGGGGCACATCTTGAACCCATCGCTACACCACTCTTTTGTCTAAAAAATTCCCCTTGGAAAAAAATATAATTGTGTTTTAAAACTAATTCCATCATAACCATACAAATGTACATCTCATCATCATTCAGATCACCAGAGACCCTAATAGCTTCTTCAAACCAGTTAAGACCAATATCATGAGGTATGGAGCCAAACAAATCAACTACATCAATTGTTACCAGAATAAGGTCATTATTGAATAAATTGTCCTTCACAGAATGGAGCAAATCCCAGGAATCCTTAAGGTAGGACCATCCTTTCATCATACTTCTCTTCAATTTGATGTCAATATATCTGGCTAAAGTAGAGGTCACTGAACCTTCAGATGCAACGATAGGTCTTAATGGTGAATCTATCTTTTTTTTATTTATTAATTTTCACTATTTTACATACACATATTTATTAGGCTGCTATTCAAGATATAGAGTTTGCATCATGTTATTCTCCTTTTTAGTTCTTGCATTCAGAGAGTGACAGCTTGATCTGGAGCATGGATTTTGTTATTTATTGTGTTGTTCTACGAAAACCTCTAGAGGGTGCTGTTGTTCAATTATACGGAAAAGGTTGTTGTGATTATTTTGTTTACATTTGTTTCTTAGTTTTTAAGAGACCATATGGAAATTATTCAATTATTCACATCAGTCGATTCAGAATTATGCACATTCCTTAATGATGTATTATGAAATATTATTACCAATTATTCGTTGTTTTCCTTCTGGGAAATGGAGTTTTAATGTTAATAAGCTGTATGTTTTTAATATTTATGAGCAACTTTCCCAATTGGGTAGTTTGAATTAATTGTCCTATTGTAATTTATATAAATTACGTGTTAGAATTGTGTTTAGTTGTCTGATGAAGTCTGAATTTTTGACGAAAAACGTGTTTGTTATACTCGTGACGTTTTATGACAATAAACTTGATTTTGTTCCTGAGCTGTCCGGTGCACCGCTTTTCTCTATACAGTGCTTTTGTGAAATCTGTAAATAGTTATGCTTTTGTTCTATTTATCTTTACATAATTTTGCACAGTTTTTGTTTTAAAATTAATAAAAATTAGTTTAAAAAAGAATTGATAATCTTCAGAACCCTGATACATACATGTATACATATTCTCATATTAACATACATACATAGACTAACATTAACAATTCATGCTCACACACTCATCAGATCCACTTGCACACTTTCCTTTTACAGGCATGTACACATGGACAAACAGACATGAAAGCAGATACACTCTCACAGACACAGACTCTTTGCCTCTACACCCCCTCATTAAAGCCATTTTTAATAACTGGAGAGAGATCTGTAAATGCATCCAAGGGATTTCTGCACAGGCTTTTGTAGACAGTTGGAGGAAATTGTGGGAACAGCAGTGACTGGAGTCTTAATAATCTTTTAAACTGACTGTCTAGTATAAACACATGAATGTATTATTTAAATATCCCTAATTGGGTACAAAGTAATCACATTTATTTAGCTGTAAACCATACAGAATGAGTGTCAGGAATGGGGGTCTATGACTGCATAAATACATTCAACCAGTCAGTAAATGTTCTCCACATTCTTATATTATATAAAAACATACAGACTCGTCAGTTTGTGAAAGTAACCATAGGCTGCTTAACACCCTTACTATAAAATTTTATACAAGTAAAACAACATTTTGCAGTAGATTTTAGATGTCCAGCCACAGTACACATAATTAAATTCTGCTTTCTAGTGAAAATGTACACTGCAAAGCAAAATTAAAAACTTGTTTTTTTTTTAATTGATGGCAGATCTTATACCATCCTTTATATAATATTATCAACTCCAGTGTTGCTGCTCCTAAGAGAAAGGAACATTCTCCCTGTTTTCCTACAGCAATTAGTATTTTATCAAAATCATTTTGACAAAAATCAACTTCTGTTTTGGGCCCCAAAGCATGATCCTCAAATATATTCCTGCATACCCTAAAGAGCCATTAATTGCCAATGGGTGAAAGGTGGCCCATCCATTCATTTATTCACTACAAAAGCCCTATGGACCATTTGTTTCTAGAGTTTAGCAGGAAACAAAATCAGCTCATTCATTCCTTGGTGACAGCTGAGCATGAACACAGGCCATCATTGTGACTGGGATGCCTTACCTTTCTATCCTGATCTAACCTTCATCCCTACAGTGACCAGTGGGTTAATTTAGAATTTTTTAGGAAGGGTGCATGCCTCTTGATGTGAACCTTATAATTCTATGCGCAATATAAAACCACTATGGCCCTATGAGTCATATCCCTCTGTGATGCCTGACTTACAGTAGTGCAGTGGGTCTAGCCATCTCCATCCTCCAGGACTTGTGGGCTCAGCGGAGCCACTCACTCTCATCCTCCTTGCCTAGCCATTGACCTCCATATACAATGCAACTATTGGACTAGCTGGCAGTCAATCAAATAATATGCAATAAGAAGTATATTCACTAAAAATAGGTAAAAAAAAAGCCTTTTAAGTATCTTTGTCATATCATCAGTCATAACCACTAATAGACTTGACACTCTGTATGTTGGATACTCTTTCTTCTTGCTAAACTAAGTATTTTTGGTAAGGGACAAGCTGTGGAGCCAATGCTCACCATATTGTAAGTAGCATTTAATTTATCTAATTCTAACAGTTATCCTCTTCCCCACTGGTGTCTATCACATACTATGATAACAGCACTATATCCCTCACAGTGACATTAGCACTGTATCCCTCACAGTGACATTAGCACTATATCCCTCACAGTGATAGCAGCACTATATCTCTCACAGAGACAAAGGCACTATATCCCTCATAGTAAGAAAAGCACTAAATCCCTCACAGTGACAGCATTACTATATCTCTTACAGTGACAACAGCACTATATCTCTCACAGTGGCAGCAGCACTATATCCCTTACAGTGACAGAAGCACTATATCTCTCATAGTGACAGCAGCGCTACATCTCTCATACTGACAGCAGCACTGTATCCCTCACAGTGACAGCAGCACTATATTCCTCACAGTGACAGCAGCACTATATCCCTTACAGTGATAGCAGCACTAATCCCTCACAGTGACAGCAGTACTATATCCCTTACAGAGACAGCAGCACTATATCCCTCACAGTGACAGCAGTACTATATCCCTTATAGTGACAGCAGAACTATATCTCTCACAGTGACAGTAGCACTATATCTCTTACAGTGACAGCAGCACTATATACTTTACAGTGACAGCAGCACTATATCGCTCACAGTGACAGCAGCACTATATCCTCACAGTTCACTCAAGACAAGCAGCTGAGCTGATATACCTCACTCCATTCTTTTTGCTAACTCTCCTGCTAATCAAGCCAAAGTCAGTGGGGTAGGTGATGATCCTTTCCATAGCTTTGCAGACCAAGCTAGTCAGGCTTATGGGGCATAGTTTCCAGATCTGCTGAGGCAACACCACCTTTGTGGAGAGGGTCTCACTGTTGCCAGCGCCACTCTTGGGCATATCCTGCAGTAAGGCTGAGATTGAACAGAAGCTCATGTTTGGGTTTAGCTCTTCTTGAGTTCATAGGACGAGCCCGGGACAATGTCTGGTCCCCATTGATGCTGTGTTTTTTTAAGCTGGGAGAGGGCAGCTCTACCTGAGCATCTGGAGAAGTCAGCGCACCTGCTGGGATAGACAATACTTTGCCCTTTGGGGGGGAGGGGGGTGAGAAGTTTGTGCTGAACCTGTCAGCTAGGATGTTGGCAACAAGTCTGTGGGGTTCGTGTATTTTTGTCATTTTGGACTAATTCTGAGCATATCTGGGAATTCCCACCCAGGTTCCTAACATAACTAAAGAAAGCCTTGTGATTATCCTTAGTGTCCTGTGCAATTTTTCTCTCAAGCTGGCCTTTGACGATTTTATGAGTGCCCTTAGTTTTTTGCTAATACTGATCAGAGATGCCTTCCCTTTTTGGGATTTTGCTCTATCATGTAGTAGCTTCCTCCTTCTATTGTATAGTTTGTTTATGGCTGGGGTCCACCAGACAGGTCGCCTGCCTTTGGAGGATTGGGTCTTGGTTTTATTTGGGATTGAATGATCCATGCATTCCTGAAGGTGTTCATAGAATGCATTTATAAAGGATTCAGCGGTCTGGGCTGTATTTTCCACAGGCCCGGGGGCTTTGAAGGATTCCACCTCGGTTTTGAGGAGTGTGAAATTTGCTTTAGAGAAGTTTTTCACTGTGGTTTTCTGGGCAGGGGGTGGGGTCGGGATGTGAATATCCAGTGAGATAGTTTATGGTCTGATCTTACCAGTGAGGTATACACTTCTGGTCTGGAGCATAGAGTCCCCATGTTGGTGATGATCAGGTCCAGTGTGCTTTTCCCTCTTGTGGGAGTGGTAACAAGTTGTTCCATAGCATTTGAGTTTATGAATTCTAGGAACCTTTGGGCAAGGGTGTTGGAGCTAGAGTAATGCTCCCAATCTATGTTTGGGTAGTTGAAGTTGCCAATATAATGGTGTTCAGAGAGACCTTCATATTTTCCAGTGTTCTCAGGAAGGCCGAGTGGGGTTCCTGGGTTTGGGAGGGTGGTCTGTAGCAGGCTATAAACTGGAAGGCAGTTTTACCCACTGTTAGTTGCACATGGATAGTCTCTGATGGTCCGTGTTTGCCACCAACCTGGAGGTGTGGGTATCTTTGATGAATATCGATACTCCTCCTTTTGTAGTTCGGTCCAAGTTTTGGGGAAAAGCATGGTATGAGGTATAACCTGGTAGTGCTGGGGTGCTCTCGAGTCCTGAACCAGGTTTCTGTTACTGCACAGATATCGATGTTCTCCATGCTAAGGAGAGTTTCGAGTGCATCTTGAGGTTTAGACTTCTAGCGTTGAGTAGCATTACTCTTAGTTTCTTATCCCTTGTGATACCTATGGAGGTGGGTTTGTCTTTTGAGCCTTGCCTAAAAAGGCACTATGGGGTAGCAAGAGCCTTTGCCAATATCCAAAGCCCAGGGGTGACGCTTTATGACAATAAACTTGATTTTGTTCCTGATGTCCGGTGCACGCTTTTCTATACAGTGCTTTTGTGAAATCTGTAAATAGTTATGCTTTTGTTGTATTTATCTTTACATAATTTTGCACAGTTTTTGTTTTAAAATTAATAAAAATTAGTTTAAAAAGAATTGATAATCTTCAGAACCCTGATACATACATGTATGCATATTCTCATATTAACATACATACATAGACTAACATTAACAATTCATGCTCACACACTCATCAGATCCACTTGCACACTTTCCTTTTACAGGCATGTACACATGGACAAACAGACATGAAAGCAGATACACTCTCACAGACACAGAGTCTTTGCCTCTACACCCCCTCATTAAAGCCATTTTTAATAACTGGAGAGAGATCTGTAAATGCATCCAAGGGATTTCTGCACAGGCTCTTGTAGACAGTTGGAGGAAATTGTGGGAACAGCAGTGACTGGAGTCTTAATAGTCTTTTAAACTGACTGTCTAGTATAAACACATGAATGTTTTTAAATTATTTAAAAGAAATTGCTGCCCTAAAGATGTGGGAACTAAATAATTCACCATAGTAAATCCACATCCCTATATATATCCTCATGTCATAGCTGCCCCAAAAAACCTTTTTACAGTTTTTTTTAAAATGAAGTGGTCTAGGCATCTTCCCCACTCCAGGTTGTGCTCAAAAAGGAACATTCTCCTTTTCCTAGCATTGATCATTACAATGCAACTATTGGAAGCTGATCAATCAAATAATATGCAATAAGAAGTATATTCACTAAAAATAGGTAAAAAAAAAGCCTTTTAAGTATCTTTGTCATATCATCAGTCATAACCACTAATAGACTTGACACTCTGTATGTTGGATACTCTTTCTTCTTGCTAAACTAAGTATTTTTGGTAAGGGACCAGCTGTGCAGCCAATGCTCACCATATTGTAAGTAGCATTTAATTTATCTAATTCTAACAGTTATCCTCTTCCCCACTGGTGTCTATCACATACTATGATAACAGCACTATATCCCTCACAGTGACATTAGCACTGTATCCCTCACAGTGACATTAGCACTATATCCCTCACAGTGATAGCAGCACTATATCTCTCACAGAGACAAAGGCACTATATCCCTCATAGTAAGAAAAGCACTAAATCCCTCACAGTGACAGCATTACTATATCTCTTACAGTGACAACAGCACTATATCTCTCACAGTGGCAGCAGCACTATATCCCTTACAGTGACAGAAGCACTATATCTCTCATAGTGACAGCAGCATCTCTCATACTGACAGCAGCACTGTATCCCTCACAGTGACAGCAGCACTATATTCCTCACAGTGACAGCAGCACTATATCCCTTACAGTGATAGCAGCACTAATCCCTCACAGTGACAGCAGTACTATATCCCTTACAGAGACAGCAGCACTATATCCCTCACAGTGACAGCAGTACTATATCCCTTATAGTGACAGCAGAACTATATCTCTCACAGTGACAGTAGCACTATATCTCTTACAGTGACAGCAGCACTATATACTTTACAGTGACAGCAGCACTATATCGCTCACAGTGACAGCAGCACTATATCCCTCACAGTTCACTCAAGACAAGCAGCTGAGCTGATATACCTCACTCCATTCTTTTGCTAACTCTCCTGCTAATCAAGCCAAAGTCAGTGGGGTAGGTGATAGACATATCGCTCTCATGTCAGCAGACTAATTTGGAGCTGAATACTTCTCTTGATAGTTGCAGCAGCTGTGTCTCATTAGCTGTTATATTAATAACAACATTCCTATTTTATCAATGGTAGATGTTACCACTGTTTTACAGTTAAATGCAAGAAGAATCAGGCCTAATCACTAGGGTTAGGTTAGGTTAGGCAGATTAGGGCCTGCGGTGTCAGGCCTCACAACAACCCTGGGTGATTGTTAATTACACTTTAACACACACCCTGCCAAGCATTACTGCTTGCTTATTTTATTTAATTTATTTATTTATTTATTTATTTATTTATTTATTGCTTTCAGCAACCATACATGATTTGTATCCATTTAAATTTCCTTACTCATGATAATATTATTTTAAACTATTTTGCATTGTCTCTTGCTTTCCTTACAATATTGTGTCATCCAGTTTTATATGCTTCTACTGTGTTCATTTTAATGCATATGTGTTCTGTGTCATCTGACCTTTTCTGACCAAGCATTTGAAAAAATTGTGTTCTTCCAGGTAAGAATTTTCTAGTTAACAGAAATACCAGTGGCAGATTCTGATGCAACAGAATCAGAAGTACATTCACCCCAGGGGTTGCAGATGTGTGTGGCCACATAGGTGCTGCCTCTTAAAGTGAATGAATTATAGCTCATCCTGCTTATTGCATAAGAGGAAAGTATGTTTACAGATACTTAATCTGCTGTGGTCAGTTACCCTAATGCAGCAATGCAGGTAATCATGTCAGACTAAACAATAATTATTTGCTGAGGAGGTTAATGAACAAGGGACGCTCATTATTAAGGAGTCTGCAGGCCATACTTCTGTTCTACTTCTTGTTAGTGGGAAAACAGACTACTAATTCTTATCATTTCACTGTCATATCACTAATCTCTTAGAACATCCAATATGAAGTCTAGTTCACTAACAAAGGCAAGGAGTTCACCAGTATCTTGTTTCATACTTTAAATACAATAGGGTCAGTTTTGGGCTGAACTATGGGAGAAACATGGAGAATTGGTCATTCCAGTGGGAGCAAACATTAATGAGCAATGTTGCATTTTTCCTGTGCTGGTCTGACCTCACTTTACAAAGAACTCCTTGGCATAATGGTTAAGGTGTTTGCCATATATGCACAAAGTACAAGGTTTGATCCTCACCTCTGCTAAGAACTTCATTAATTGAAGAGATATAATTTATCCATGTAGCTTAGTGGGTTGAGTTATGGCTGTATGTGTAGTAGGTACAGGGTTGAAATACATGGAAGTCATAAGCTGTCTGCATTTTAAGGGCTGGAAGGTTGGCATAATGGTTAAGGTGTTTACCTTACAAACACAAGGTGTATGGCTTAATTCTCACACGGGGTAATCAGCTAGGCTTAAATGGCCCACAAGGGCAGTTAGCCTAGTAGCAATCTATGAACCTATGAAGAAAAGTTAGTGAATATTTATAATAGTTTGAGATTAATTGAGTCTTCCTTTAGTGAAAGATTTAAAACAGTTGAAGACTTGATGCTGTATGTAATGTGAAGGGCAAGCCCTCTATGTCCAAGCCTTCTTCACTCCATTCAGTCTCTTACTTCTGTGACAAAGAATTTGCTTTGTCTAAAAAATGCCATGGTTGTTGCCAAAAAGCAATTACTAGAAAATGGAAATCAAAGCTCTTAGTTTCTTATCCCTTGTGATACCTATGGAGGTGGGTTTGTCTTTTGAGCCTTGCCTAAAAAAGGCACTATGGGGGTAGCAAGAGCCTTTGCCAATATCCGAAAGCCCAGGGGTGACGTTTTATGACAATAAACTTGATTTTGTTCCTGAGCGGTCCGGTGCACCGCTTTTCTCTATACAGTGCTTTTGTGAAATCTGTAAATAGTTATGCTTTTGTTCTATTTATCTTTACATAATTTTGCACAGTTTTTGTTTTAAAATTAATAAAAATTAGTTTAAAAAAAGAATTGATAATCTTCAGAACCCTGATACATACATGTATGCATATTCTCATATTAACATACATACATAGACTAACATTAACAATTCATGCTCACACACTCATCAGATCCACTTGCACACTTTCCTTTTACAGGCATGTACACATGGACAAACAGACATGAAAGCAGATACACTCTCACAGACACAGAGTCTTTGCCTCTACACCCCCTCATTAAAGCCATTTTTAATAACTGGAGAGAGATCTGTAAATGCATCCAAGGGATTTCTGCACAGGCTCTTGTAGACAGTTGGAGGAAATTGTGGGAACAGCAGTGACTGGAGTCTTAATAGTCTTTTAAACTGACTGTCTAGTATAAACACATGAATGTATTATTTAAAGATCCCTAATTGGGTACAAAGTAATCACATTTATTTAGCTGCAAACCATACAGAATGAGTGTCAGGAATGGGGGTCTATGACTGCATAAATACATTCAACCAGTCAGTAAATGTTCTCCACATCCTTATATTATATAAAAACATACAGACTCGTCAGTTTGTGAAAGTAACCATAGGCTGCTTAACACCCTTACTATAAAATTTTATACAAGTAAAACAACATTTTGCAGTAGATTTTAGATGTCCAGCCACAGTACACATAATTAAATTCTGCTTTCTAGTGAAAATGTACACTGCAAAGCAAAATTAAAAACTTGTTTTTTTTTCATTGATGGCAGATCTTATACCATCCTTTATATAATATTATCAACTCCAGTGTTGCTGCTCCTAAGAGAAAGGAACATTCTCCCTGTTTTCCTACAGCAATTAGTATTTTATCAAAATCATTTTGACAAAAATCAACTTCTGTTTTGGGCCCCAAAGCATGATCCTCAAATATATTCCTGCATACCCTAAAGAGCCATTAATTGCCAATGGGTGAAAGGTGGCCCATCCATTCATTTATTCACTACAAAAGCCCTATGGACCATTTGTTTCTAGAGTTTAGCAGGAAACAAAATCAGCTCATTCATTCCTTGGTGACAGCTGAGCATGAACACAGGCCATCATTGTGACTGGGATGCCTTACCTTTCTATCCTGATCTAACCTTCATCCCTACAGTGACCAGTGGGTTAATTTAGAATTTTTCAGGAAGGGTGCATGCCTCTTGATGTGAACCTTATAATTCTATGCGCAATATAAAACCACTATGGCCCTATGAGTCATATCCCTCTGTGATGCCTGACTTACAGTAGTGCAGTGGGTCTAGCCATCTCCATCCTCCAGGACTTGTGGGCTCAGCGGAGCCACTCACTCTCATCCTCCTAGCCTAGCCATTGACCTCCATATACAATGCAACTATTGGACTAGCTGGCAGTCAATCAAATAATATGCAATAAGAAGTATATTCACTAAAAATAGGTAAAAAAAAAGCCTTTTAAGTATCTTTGTCATATCATCAGTCATAACCACTAATAGACTTGACACTCTGTATGTTGGATACTCTTTCTTCTTGCTAAACTAAGTATTTTTGGTAAGGGACCAGCTGTGCAGCCAATGCTCACCATATTGTAAGTAGCATTTAATTTATCTAATTCTAACAGTTATCCTCTTCCCCACTGGTGTCTATCACATACTATGATAACAGCACTATATCCCTCACAGTGACATTAGCACTGTATCCCACACAGTGACATTAGCACTATATCCCTCACAGTGACAGCACACTATATCCCTCACAGTGATAGCAGCACTATATCTCTCACAGAGACAAAAGCACTATATCCCTCATAGTAAGAAAAGCACTAAATCCCTCACAGTGACAGCATTACTATATCTCTTACAGTGACAACAGCACTATATCTCTCACAGTGGCAGCAGCACTATATCTCTTACAGTGACAGAAGCACTATATCTCTCATAGTGACAGCAGCACTATATCCCTCACAGTGACAGCAGCACTATATTCCTCACAGTGACAGCAGCACTATATCCCTTACAGTGATAGCAGCACTAATCCCTCACAGTGACAGCAGTACTATATCCCTTACAGAAACAGCAGCACTATATCCCTCACAGTGACAGCAGTACTATATCCCTTATAGTGACAGCAGAACTATATCTCTCACAGTGACAGTAGCACTATATCTCTTACAGTGACAGCAGCACTATATACTTTACAGTGACAGCAGCACTATATCGCTCACAGTGACAGCAGCACTATATCCCTCACAGTCCACTCAAGACAAGCAGCTGAGCTGATATACCTCACTCCATTCTTTTGCTAACTCTCCTGCTAATCAAGCCAAAGTCAGTGGGGTAGGTGATACACATATCGCTCTCATGTCAGCAGACTAATTTGGAGCTGAACACTTCTCTTGATAGTTGCAGTAGCTGTGTCTCATTAGCTGTTATATTAATAACAACATTCCTATTTTATCAATGGTAGATGTTACCACTGTTTTACAGTTAAATGCAAGAAGAATCAAGACTAATCACTAGGGTTAGGTTAGGTTAGGCAGATTAGGGCCTGCGGTGTCAGGCCTCACAACAACCCTGGGCGATTGTTAATTACACTTTAACACACACCCTGCCAAGCATTACTGCTTGCTTATTTTATTTATTTATTTATTTATTTATTTATTTATTTATTTATTGCTTTCAGCAACCATACATGATTTGTATCCATTTAAATTTCCTTACTCATGATAATATTATTTTAAACTATTTTGCATTGTCTCTTGCTTTCCTTGCACTATTGTGTCATCCAGTTTTATATGCTTCTACTGTGTTCATTTTAATGCATATGTGTTCTGTGTCATCTGACCTTTTCTGACCAAGCATTTGAAAAAATGGTGTTCTTCCAGGTAAGAATTTTCTAGTTAACAGAAATACCAGTGGCAGATTCTGATGCAACAGAAACAGAAGTACATTCACCCCAGGGGTTGCAGATGTGTGTGGCTACATAGGTGCTGCCTCTTAAAGTGAATGAATTATAGCTCATCCTGCTTATTGCATAAGAGGAAAGTATGTTTACAGATACTTAATCTGCTGTGGTCAGTTACCCTAATGCAGCAATGCAGGTAATCATGTCAGACTAAACAATAATTATTTGCTGAGGAGGTTAATGAACAAGGGACGCTCATTATTAAGGAGTCTGCAGGCCATACTTCTGTTCTACTTCTTGTTAGTGGG